>NC_048218.1:146145718-146200882 GCF_002007445.2 Ailuropoda melanoleuca | reverse complement strand
CAACAAGTGGATATGACAATTATTAATATATATGCCCCCAACAGGGGAGCAGCAAGATACACAAGCCAACTCTTAACCACAGTAAAGAGACATATAGCTAAAAATACGTTAATAGTAGGGGACCTCAACACTCCACTATCAGCAATAGACAGGTCATCTAAGCAAGAAATCAGCAAAGAAAAAGAGCTTTGAATTCCATACTGGACGAGTTGGACCTCATAGATATATATAGAACACTACACCCCAGAACCAAAGAATACTCATTCTATTCTAATGCCCATGGAACATTCTCAAGAATAGACCATGTTCTGGGTCACAAAACAGGTCTCAACCGATACCAAAAGACTGAAATTATTCCCTGCATATTCTCAGACCACAACGCTTTGAAATTGGAACTCAACCACAAGGAAAAATTTGGAAGAAACTCAAACACTTGGAGACTAAGAACCATCCTGCTCAGGAATGANGGCTAAGAACCATCCTGCTCAAGAATGACTCGATAAACCAGGAAATCAAAAAACAAATTAAACAATTTATGGAGACCAACGAGAATGAATACACAACGGTCCAAAACCTATGGGATACTGCAAAGGCAGTCCTAAGGGGGAAATACATAGCCATCCAAGCCTCACTCAAAAGAATAGAAAAATCTAAAATGCAGTTTCTACATTCTCACCTCAAGAAGCGGGAACAGCAACAGAGGGACAGGCCTAATCCACGCACGAGGAAGCAGTTGACCAAGATTAGAGCAGAAATCAATGAATTAGAAACCAGGGGCACAGTACAGCAGATCAACAGGACTAGAAGCTGGTTCTTTGAGAGAATTAGTAAAATTGACAGACCACTGGCAAGATTTAGCCAAAAGAATAGAGGAAGGACCCAAATTAATAAAATTATGAATGAAAAAGGAGAGGTCACAACCAACACCAATGAAATTGGAAGGATTATTAGAAACTTTTATCAACAGCTTTATGCCAATAAATTANTTATGCCAATAAATTAAACAATCTGGAAGAGATGGAGGCCTTCCTGGAAACATATAAACTACCAAGACTGAAACAGGAAGAAATTGATTNACAACTAATTATGAAGAGATTGAGACAGTGATAACCTTCCAAAAAACAAAACTCCAGGCCCGGATGGTTTTCCTGGGGAATTCTACCAAACATTCAAAGAAGAAATAATACCTATTCTCCTAAAGCTATTTCAAAAAATAGAAACAGAAGGAAAGCTACCAAACTCATTCTATGAGGCTAATATTACCTTGATCCCCAAACCAGGCAAAGACCCCCTCAAAAAGGAGAATTACAGACCGATTTCTCTAATGAATATGGATGCCAAAATCCTCAACAAGATCCTGGCTAATAGAATCCAACGGTACATTAAAACGATTAACCATCATTACCAAGTGGGATTCATCCCTGGGATGCAAGGGTGGTTCAACATTCGCAAATCTATCAGTGTCATAGATTTTATCCAGAAAGAAAAATTCAAAAATCATATGATTCTCTCAATAGATGCAGAAAAANCTCTCAATTGATGCAGAAAAAGCATTTGACAAAATACAGCATCCTTTCCTGATTAAAACCCTTCAGAGTGTAGGAATAGAGGGTACATTTCTCAATCTCATAAAAGCCATCTATGAAAAGCCTACTGCAAGCATTATTCTCAATGGGGAAAAGCTGGAAGCATTTCCCTTAAGATCAGGAACACAACAAGGATGCCCACTCTAGCCACTATTACTCAACATAGTACTAGAAGTCCTTGCAACAGCAATCAGACAACAAAAAGGGATAAAAGGTATCCAAATCGGCAAAGAAGAAGTCAAACTGTCTCTCTTTGCAGATGACATGATACTCTATATGGAAAACCCAAAGGAATCCACTCCCAAACTATTAGAAGTTATAGAACAATTCAGTAAGGTGGCAGGATACAAAATCAATGCCCAGAAATCAGTTGCATTTCTATACACGAATAACGAGACTGAAGAAAGAGAAATTAGGGAATCCATCCCATTTACAATAACACCAAAAACCATGCGTTACCTTGGAATTAACTTAACCAGAGACGTAAAGGACCTATATGCTAGAAACTATAGATCACTTTTGAAAGATATTGAGGAAGACATAAAAAGATGGAAAAATATTCCATGCTCATGGAGTGCAAGAATTAACATAGTTAAAATGTCCATGCTACCCAGAGCAATCTACACTTTCAATGCTATCCCGATCAAAATACCGAGGACATTTTTCAAAGAACTGGAACAAATAGTCCTTAAATTTGTATGGAAACAGAAAAGGCCCCGAATCGCCAAGGAACTGTTGAAAAGGAAAAACAAAGCTGGGGGCATCACAATGCCGGATTTCGAGCTGTACTACAAAGCTGTGATCACAAAGACAGCATGGTACTGGCACAAAAACAGACACATCGACCAATGGAACAGAATAGAGAACCCAGAAATGGACCCTCGGCTCTTTGGGCAACTAATCTTTGATAAAGCAGGAAAAAACATCCGGTGGAAAAAAGACAGTCTCTTCAATAAATGGTGCTGGGAAAATTGGACAGCTACATGCAAAAGAATGAAACTTGACCACTCTCTCACACCATACACAAAAATAAACTCCAAATGGATGAAAGACCTCAATGTGAGACAGGAATCCATCAAAATTCTAGAGGAGAACATAGGCAACAACTTCTATGACATCGGCCAGAGCAANTTTGGCTCTTTGGGCAACTAATCTTTGACAAAGTAGGGAAAAACATGCAGTGGAAAAAAGACAGTCGCTTCAATAAATGGTGCTGGGAAAATTGGACAGCTACATGCAAAAGAATGAAACTTGACCACTCTCTCACACCATACACAAAAATAAACTCCAAATGGATGAAAGACCTCAATGTGAGACAGGAATCCATCAAAATTCTAGAGGAGAACATAGGCAACAACTTCTATGACATCGGCCAGAGCAACCTTTTTCACGACACATCTCCAAAGGCAAGAGAAATAAAAGATAAAATGAACTTATGGGACTTTATCAGGATAAAGAGCTTCTGCACAGCCAAGGAAACAGTCAAAAAAACTAAGAGACAGCCCACGGAATGGGAGAATATATTTGCAAAGGACACNTCTCTCACACCCTACACAAAGATAAACTCCAAATGGATAAAAGACCTCGATGTGAGACAGGAATCCATTAAAATCCTAGAGGAGAGCATAGGCAGCAACCTCTACGACATCGGCCAGAGCAACCTTTTTCACGACACATCGCCAAAGGCAAGAGAAATAAAAGATAAAATGAACTTATGGGACTTTATCAGGATAAAGAGCTTCTGCACAGCCAAGGAAACAGTCAAAAAAACTAAGAGACAGCCCACGGAATGGGAGAATATATTTGCAAAGGACACCACAGATAAAGGACTGGTATCCAAGATCTACAAAGAACTTCTCAAACTCAATACACGAGAAACAAATAAACAAATCATAAAATGGGCAGAAGATATGAACAGACACTTTTCCAATGAAGACATACAAATGGCTAACAGACACATGAAAAAAAGTTAAAAATCATTAGCCATCAGAGAAATTCAAATCAAAACCACACTGAGATACCACCTTATGCCAGTTAGAATGGCAAANGATAAAGAGCTTCTGCACAGCCAAGGAAACAGTCAAAAAAACTAAGAGACAGCCCACGGAATGGGAGAATATATTTGCAAAGGACACCACAGATAAAGGACTGGTATCCAAGATCTACAAAGAACTTCTCAAACTCAATACACGAGAAACAAATAAACAAATCATAAAATGGGCAGAAGATATGAACAGACACTTTTCCAATGAAGACATACAAATGGCTAACAGACACATGAAAAAATGTTCAAAATCATTAGCCATCAGGGAAATTCAAATCAAAACCACACTGAGATACCACCTTACGCCAGTTAGAATGGCAAAGATAGACAAGGCAAGAAACAACAATTGTTGGAGAGGATGTGGAGAAAGGGGATCCCTCCTACCATTTTTGTTGGAATGCAAGTTGGTACAGCCACTCTGGAAAACAGTGTGGAGGTCCCTTAAGAAGTTAAAAATTGAGCTACCCTATGACCCAGCCATTGCACTACTGGGTGTTTACCCCAAAGATACAGACGTAGTAAAGAGAAGGGCCATATGCACCCCAATGTTCATAGCTGCATTGTCCACAATAGCCAAATCATGGAAGGAGCCGAGATGCCCTTCAACAGATGACTGGATTAAGAAGCTGTGGTCCATATATACAATGGAATATTACTCAGCTATCAGAAAGAACGAATTCTCAACATTTGCTGCAACATGGACGGCACTGGAGGAGATAATGCTAAGTGAAATAAGTCAAGCAGAGAAAGACAATTATCATATGATTTCTCTCATCTATGGAACATAAGAACTAGGANAGCTGTGGTCCATCTATAAAATGGAATATTCCTCAGCTATCAGAAAGAACGAGTTCTCAACATTTGCTGCAACATGGACGGCACTGGAGGAGATAATGCTAAGTGAAATAAGTCAAGCAGAGAAAGACAACTATCATATGATTTCTCTCATCTATGGAACATAAGAAGTAGGAAGATCGGTAGGGGAAGAAAGGGATAAAGAACAGGGGGGTAATCAAAAGGGGGAATGAATCATGAGAGACTATGGACTCTGAGAAACAAACTGAGGGCTTCAGAGGGGAGGGGGGTGGGGGAATGGGATAGACTGGTGATGGGTAGTAAGGAGGACACATATTTCATGGTGCACTGGGTGTTATACGCAACTAATGAACTTTACATCTGAACCACGGATGTACTGAATGGTGACTAACATAATATAATAAAAAAACATTAAAAAAATAATCTAAAAGTCTATCCATGATGAAATGGTTTCAAGAAGCCAAACCTATCTATATGCTGCCTACAGGAGACTCATTTCCAACCTAAAGACACATGCAGATTGAAGGTGAAGTGATGGAAAAGCATTTGTCATGCAAGTGGAAGTGAAAAGAAGCCTGAGGCAGCAGTACTTACATCATACAAAATAGACTTTATTTTTTTCAAAGTGATTTTAAAATCATGATTTCTTTTTTATTGTTATTATTATGTTATGTTAGTCACCATACAGTGCATCATTAGTTTTTGATGTAGACTTTAAAGCAAAGACTGTAACAAGAGAGAAAGAAGGATACTATATAATCATAAAGGGAACAATCCAACAAGAAGTTCTAACAATTGTAAATATTTATGCACCCAATATGGAAGCACCCAAGTACATAAAACTGTTAATAACAAACATAAAGGAACTAATCCATAGTAATACAATAATAGTAGGAGACTTTAATACTCCACTTACATCAATGGATATATCATCCAAACAGAAAACCAACAAGGAAACAGTGGCTTTGAATGACACATTGGACCAGATGGATTTAACAAATATTTTCAGAACATTTCATCCTAAACAGTAGAATACATAATCTTTTCAAGTGTACATGGAACATTCTTCAAAATAGATCAGATATTAGGCCACAAAACAAATTAAAAAAGATTGAAGTCATATCATGCATCTTTTCTGATCACAATGCTATGAAATTAGAAATCAACCACAAGAAAAAAATCCGGAGAAAACACAAATATATGGAAGTTGAATAATATTATACTAAACAATGAATGGTCAACCAAAAAATTAAAGAGAAAATAAAAAATACATAGAAACCAATACTTTTGGGATACAGCAAAAGCTGTTCTGGAGGGAAGTTTATAGCAATACAGGCCTACCTCAAGAAGCAAGAAAAATGTCAAATAAACAACCACATCTTACACGTAAAGGATCTAGTAAAAGAACAACAAATAAAACCTAAAACCAGTAGAAGGTAGGAAATCAGAGATTAGAGCAGAAATAAATGAAATAGAAACCAAAAAACACAACAGAAAAGATCAATGAAACCAGGAGCTGGTTCTTTGAAAAGATCAACAAAATTGATAAACTTTTAGCCAGACTTATCAAAACAAAATAGAACAAAACAAAAACAAAAGAGAGAGAAAGAGAACTCAAACAAAATCAGAAAAGAAAGAAGAGAAATAGCAAGCAACACCTCAGATACAGAAAGTATTATAACAGAATATTATGAAAAATTATATGCCAAAAATTAGACAAGTTAGAAGAAATGGGTAAATTCCTGGAAACATTTAACCTTTCCAAACTGAATCAGGAAGAAATAGAAAAGTTAACAGGCCAATTACCAGCAATGAAATTGAATTAGTAATCAAAAAACTCCCAACAAACAGAAGTCAACCAGATGTCTTCACAGGTAAATTCTTCCAAACATTTAAAGAGCAAATATCTATTCTTCTCAAGCGACTCCAAAAAATAGAAAAGGAAGGAAAATTTCTAAATTCATTCTATGAGGCCAGCATTACCCTGAGACCAAAACCCGATAATGATACTACCAAAAAAGAAAACAAGAAGCCAATATCTCTGATGAACATAGATGCAAAAATCCTCAACAATTTTCAGGGACTTAAACTTAAAGCCATTGAGTTTCTATTTGTCTTACCTGGTATTACAGCAAGCTTTCACCCAGTGAGGGCACTGACCTGAGAGCAGGCATGAGCCATGTCACCAATCAGGAGACAAAGGAGCATTTTGGTTTTCTAAAAATAAATCAATTTTTATAGAAGTTCTAGGACCAAATTCTTCATCCTGATGTGGACATCATATAATGGCAGTAAGTTTCCCAGTTAGAGTTTACCCTGTGAATTTAAAGCTTTGCATAACATTGGCCAGACACTTAATTTTTTGTGTTTAGGAAGTCCATGAATTGGAGTTTTTAGGTCAGTAGTTCTGGTCCCTCTCCTCACAGCACTCTTCCAGCATTCTTTGGTGTCGGCCCCACTCCTGCAGTTTCCCCAGGCTGGGGTGCTCTTTCCTTTCTATAATTGGCTCCCAATCATCTTGCCCCTTTGGGACTCCTTTTAGGCATCATCCCCTCCTGGAAGCCTTTTTTGGACTTCTGGGTTGTGTTCAGTGCCCCTCATCCAGCTTCTCCTGGCACTCAATTACCTTTATCTTATCCTTTAGGTTCACTGAATTGAAATTAACTGCTTTGAGGTCTTTTCCTCCCCCTTCATTAGAATCTCAAGTCCTCATGCGTAGGGTCTGTCTTTATTCAGCCTTTTCACTTCTAGATCTAGTAAAATCCTTTTTTTTTTAAAGATTTTATTTATTTATTTGACAGAGAGAGACAGCCAGCGAGAGAGGGAACACAAGCGGGGGGAGTGGGAGAGGAAGAAGCAGGCTCCTAGCATAGAAGCCTGATGTGGGGCTCGATACCAGAATGCCAGGATCACGCCCTGAGGTGAAGGCAGATGCTTAACGACTGCACCACCCAGGCACCCCTAGATCTAGTAAAATCCTTAATAAATATTAGTTGAGGGGCGCCTGGGTGTCTTGGTTAGTTAAGCGTCTGCCTTCGGCTCAGGTCATGATCCCAGGGTCCTAGGCTTGAGCCCCACATCGAGCCCATGTTGGCTTCCTACTCAGTGGGGAGTCCCTCTCCCTCTACTCCTCCCCCCTCTCCGTGCTCCCTCTGTCTCTCAAATAAATACATAAAATTTTTAAATAAATAAATAGTCAGTTGAAACCATATTAAATTGGCAAAAGCTGGTTTCCCATAAGATGCAGTGAAAGTTCCATAATTCTATTGTAGCTTTGGAAGTGAGAACTGATTCTATATAGACATCCTTGAAACAATGGAGCCAAAACTAAGCTCTGCAATCTTGTTATCCCAGAGAAGGTAACTAGAAGCCACTGAAGTTGGATTTGAATCTTATTGCTAACTTTAATTCTAACCTGTTTTGAAGCAAGTTTTTTATTCTATGTATTTCAATTTGCACAAATGCAAAATAGCTGTGAATATTGCCAAAAACATAGCACGTGCTGCTTAATCAATCCAGGAGGGAAGACCAAGAGTCTTGGATCAGTTATACTGATTTGACATTTTCCTGGAATTGACAAGGAGGATGTATTTTCATGTGGCAAGCTACTAGATCTGCTCCCTCCTCCAAATTTCAAGTTATAAACACTTTTCTCATTGATGTTTATTAGAAAGTAACACAAAGCAGATTGCTATGTTTGTACTCTGTGAACATTTTATATAGGGCATATTGTATGTTCTTTGTGTGCCAGGCATGATGGCATCCTTGGAGGTTAAGCCTTCAAATCCTTTTCTACCATTTTAATAATTTAATAATTTCATTGACTTAACTTTCATATATATGAAGTGTATAATCTCCTCAAAGAATACTGCTGCTCTGTGCTTGCGGAAAGAATGCTTCAGGTTAGAAATTTGGTCTGTGATCTGTCAGGTGATGATACAAAAGGTTTAACTTAAATGCAAACACTAGGTCACAGAGGGACAGGTTCCAGATGGTTTTGTATTTGATTACACCATCCTCCATCTCCCTGGCATCTCTATCCTTTCTTCTCTTTTCTGCCATCTGTCAGTGCACTTGAATGAGGAACTTAATCACGTACGTTATCAACAAGTTAGCTTTTTTTCCCCCTCCTAACTGTTCTTTCATTGGGTGGTAAGAAAAGAGTATATTACAAAATAGTATTTAGTTTTACATATGTATTCTGTTTTCCCCAGAAGCAGGTAGTTTAAGACCAAGGCTGGGCCATTTCCTCATGTAATTCCAGTATTTGATGCAAAGTAATAAAATGTTATATTTGATCTAATTTAATGACTAGAATGAATTACACTTCTTCCATTCTTTGTTGTTATCATGATTTGTAGATGTGATTATTTTTTAAAAGTTTTTATTTAAATTCCAGTTAGCTAACATATATAGTTTCAAGTGTACAATATTGTGATTCGACACTTCATGTATCAGCTAGTGATATAACACCTGGTGCTCATCACAAGTGTACTCCTTAATCCCCATGTAGATTTGATTATTAATGGTTATTATTTATTTGTTATTAATAAAATTGTGGGGTTATTAATTATGAGAAATTATAATTTATTACAGTAACAAAATATTGTTTGGAATTTCAACATTTAAAATTAACCTTAACAAGAAACTAACAACAGTATATAAAACAGTTTAAATTATAAACCTGGTAGTCAGAATCACCTGATTTATTCCTAGCACAATTATGTGTTAACTGTGTGGCCTCAGGCACATTACTTAATCTTTCTAAGCCTCATCTGTAAAGGGGATAAAGGACTGGTAACTCATGGGATTATACAGTTAATGAGATAATTGTGTACAGCATTTAGCAGAGTGGTTGGCACTCTGCAATTGCTGTAAGTGGTTGTATTTGTTATTATTAGTATTTGTTCTATTAAACTAACTTTTACCACTAAAGAGATAAAGTAATGAAATGTAGTTTAAGAAAAACTATTATGTAGCCAAATTATGGAAAGAGCCTCATGTCCATTGACTGATGAATGGATAAAGAAAATGTATATATATACATATATATATATATATAGGAATATTACTCAGCCATATAAAAGAATGAAATCTTGCCATTTGCAATGGCATGAATGGAGCTAGAGAATATTATGCTAAGTGAAATAAATCAGAGAAAGACATATATGATATGATTTCACTCATATGTGGAATTTAACAAACAAAAAAAGGTGAACATAGGTGAAAAAAGGGGAGACAAACCAGAAAACAGACTCTTAACTATAGAGAACAAACTGAGGGTTTCTGGAGGGGAGGGGAGTGGGGAGATGAGCTAAGTGGGTGATGGGTATTAAGGAGGGCACTGTTGTGATGAGCACTGGGTGTTGAAAGTGATGAATTGCTAAATTCTACACTGCATGTTGCTGGTGTTTAAATAAAAACTTGAAAACAAATTATGCATTTTAAAATGTGATAGTTTTATAAAAAATAGTTTTATTATAGAGAAATATAGTTTGGTGAACACAATTATCAGCATCACACGAAGTCACTTTGCATAGCTCATGTGTCTTGGATAAAAGGCTGCATGTAGCTTTTCAATTATGCTTTCTACCAAGTCAGCCAAACTTATGTTAACAACTTAAAACTGTGTTTAGCAAACTGTAGCCTCCAGACCAAATCTAATCCCCTGCCTGTTTTTGTGTGGCCTGGGAGCTAAGAATGGTGGTTATATTTCTGAATGGTGGGGAAATTTTTCTTTTAGAGAACAGTATTATGTGACATAAGGAAATTAAATGAAATTCAAACTTTAGTGTCCAATAAGTAAGGTTTTATTGGAATGCAGCCACACTTGTTTATTTATTTATTGTCTATGACATTTTTGATTAGCAGAGTTGAGTATTTGTGACAGAAACCACATGATCTGCAAGACTTAAAATATTTATTATTTGGCCCTTTACAGAAAAAGTTTGTTGGCCCCTGAATTCATGTAATAAAAATATATTTATGGATGAGTCTTGCAGAGTCCACCCCTCTCAATTTATTTATTTTTTTTTGTTTTTTTTTTGTTTGTTTTCTTTATAATAGTTTTTTATTATGTTATGTTAGTCACCATACAGTACATCCTTAGTTTTTGATGTAGTGTTCCATGATTATTTGAGTATAACACCCAGGGCTCCATGCAATATGTGCCCTCCTTATTACACCCCTCTCAATTTAAAGATTGTGTTTGAATTTCCTAAGGCTTCTATAACAAAATATCACAAACTAGATAGTTCAAGACAACAGATATTTATTGTCACACAGTTCTAGTGTCTAGAAACCTCAAATCAAGGTCTGGACAGGGCCATGCTCCCTCTGAAATCTCTAGGGGAGCCCCTCCTTGCCTATTCCTAGCTTCTAGTTGTTTGCTGGCAATCTTTGGCATTTCTTGGCTTGTGACTCTTTAAGTACAATTTCTGTCTTTATTGTCACATGGTGTTCTCCATGCGTGTTTGTCTTCAATGACTGTCTTCTTGTAAAGGTACTTGTCATGTTAGGTCGGATGGTCATCCTACTCCAGTGTGACCTCAACTTAACTAAACACTAAATAGGGCAAGGACCCTATTTCCAAATAGTGTTATATTCTTAGGTAGTGAGGGTTAGGATTTCAATGTCTCTTTATTTTTATGGGAGTGGGGAGTACACAATTCAAGCCATAACTGTCAGGAAATTGGATCCCCAAAATGTGAAGGGATTCACCCAAAGTTACAAAGAGAGTTAGTGACAGAACCAAGATGAGACTTTGAAGTAGTACAGACTTTTTTTTTTTTTAAGATTCTGTTTATTTAGGGGCGCCTGGGTGGCTCAGTCATTAAGCGTTTGCCTTCAGCTCGGGTCACAATCCCAGAGTCCTGGGATAGAGCCCATATTGGGCTCCCTGCTCAGCGGAAAGCCTGCTTCTCCCTCTCCCACTCACCCTGCTTGTGTTCCCTCTCCCTCTGTCTCTCTGTCAAATAAATAAAATATTTAAAAAAAAGATTTTATTTATTTATTTGACAGAAAGAGAGAGTGAACAAGCACAAGTGTGGGGGAAGGGGCAGAGGCAGAGGGAGAAGCAGACTCCCCGCTGAGCAGGGAGCCAGATGTGCGGGCTCCATCCCCAGACCCTGGGATCATGCCCTGAGTCAAAGGCAGGCGCTTAACCGACTGAGCCATCCAGCCACAACTGAAGTCATACAGACTTTAACCAGAACCTGGGAAGATGAATTTCTAATTGATGAATAATGTTTCCACTGTATTATATGGGTTCAAAGTGATTTAATCTCCCATATCTAATGTATATGCAATACAGAGCTGTTTTGAGTCCTTTTAGGATATATATATTTAAGCATTAATAATGAAAAACACTATTTATTTAAAATTGTGGACTACAATTGGGTAAAATAATACTGTAAGTTTTATTTATTTATATCAAGAGAGATGAGTATTACGAGGTTTTTTTTCTTTCTATTTCAGGTGTCATCTAGCCATTCTAGAAAATAGAATAGAATATATTCCTAACCTATACTAGGTGGTGACACCTTAATATTCTGCTAAACTGTCAAAAGTTTACATTCTTATTCAAAAGTGACATGCATATGAAACAATATTAAGAAGGAAAATCAGTAATATAAGTAATAATTTATTTAAGTTCTCTTAGGAATAATATATCTGCTAGCTGTATAATTTTTTTTTCTTTTCCCAATGGCTATCACTTTTATCAACTATAAAAACTCAAGCTTAAGGTTACGTCTTTCTCAGAGCTACTCTACAAGTAGCATTTGTACGTAGACTCTTACTTCTATAACTCTGTTCATGATTGTGTGCAAGGAGCTAGGAGGACTTCTCAATGTTAAAAAAATCACTAAAATATGAAGTGTGGGGAAAAGATCCCTTTAGGACAAAAAGTAATAGAAAAATGGGAAATAAAGATATATATTGGTGTTACACTAGGACTGGAAGCAGAGATGGAAACTTTTCACTAGCCTTTGTTTACCTGTGAATACCATACTAATATTCTTTAGAATATTTTTCAAATGGCATCAGATTTTTAAAAAGATAAAACAAAAAACAAATGGTATCAGATTCTTATATTATGGGGAAGCCTGGACATTTTAAGGAAAGCCACCAGGGTGATTTAGCAATGTTATTCTCTTGAGCTGAATCCAGGCTTTTTGGTTTAATATTTTGGAAGATGCTGCTGCCTTCATCAGCCAGCCCTAAGGCATTTGGATATGTGGCTTAGTAACCCTAGAGATAAATACCCCCGAATTAACCTCCAGTTGTTATGTTCAGACATCCCAAACCTAAAGTATCCTAAGATTAAATTATTATACTTTGGAGGAAAAAGCTGACAATAGCTTTGTTACTGCATGGAAAGTTCTGAGTTTATTACCATGGCCATGGGGTTAATTAATTGTCATAACATAAGCCTTTGAAGTAGCTGGAAGAAAGGAAAAATTACCCCATTTGACTGATAGAAAAACTGAGACAAGGGCAGCTAACTTGCTTGTGGTTACCCAGGGAATAGTTGGCTGAGACTCCAGGATTCCTGACTCCAAATTCATTGCCGTAACCACCAGACTGAAACCGGCCGCCAAAGGCTGTAATTTGGTCTTGAGGCGGTGGCTATAGTTTAGAACCACAATAGTGAGGAAAACACACTTTAAGGAGGACCTTGAAAATCTCTCAAGGGGATTATGTCTCTTAATCTATGTTGATTATGCAATGATTGGAATAAATGAGGGTTCTGGCTCCACCATATTTGTGGCTTTGGGTTAGATTGGGGTCCCTTTTCGGAAACTGGGAACGTTTACCTCACCCTTGAACCCAAATTTTTAAACCAATTGTGTTGAGTTTATGATGCACAAATCAATGAATGTGTTAACATTGTGTTTTTTATTTGGCAGAAATAATAGTATGGGTTGCCATGGATATAACAAGATGGGCCAGAGAGAAGAGGATTGAAAACTTGGAGACTGTGAGAGCATACTTCTTGGGGTCACATGGCGATTTGGAGCAGCCTTGAGGTGGGTGATCAGCAGGGATCTGAATGGGCATAGTCTTTGCATTGAGATACCTCAATATCTCCAGAAGACAGAGCATAGCAGAAGTGGGTTCTGACTGTGAGTACCAGGCTAACATTCTGGAGGGCAAGCCTCAGGCACCATAGGGGTTGGGCTGTTCATCTTTGGGGTTGAGGCTCAGAGAATGGGTTTCAATGGCAACATTAAAGCTATTTTTTAAAGAGTAAAACAACACTGTTAATTGGAACAGGGGTACCAGTTATGTCATTATACTCATATCAATAATAACTACACTATATTTACTCTTTATTGAGCACCTACTGTTTGTTATTTTGTTCATTCCTCTCTACAGCCCTGCAATATAGGTTTTATTTTTTACATTGTATAAATGTAGAAATTGAGACTTGGAGAGGTTAATTGACTTGCCCAAAGTCACACGGATACATTGGAAGAGGAAAAGATTTGAACCCAAGACTCTGATCCTACTGCCCATGCTTTATACTCATCCTTACTAGAAGTAGGGGACATGTCAATACATTAGTCCATAAGGCAAGAGCCTAGTTACCAGATCCAGGGGGTAAGGCTGATGTATGCACTGGGAAAACTCGTCATGTTTCTTTTAAGAACAAGATTGGTCCGAGAGATTAGGCCTTGGTGTTTCTTCAAGTAGGAACAGAATGGCTCTAGAATGGGAAATTGAAGTTGCTAAGCAGGTCCTTATCCATATTTATGTGTTAGTCCCCATAATGACAGCTTTTCTTCACTTACTAATAGTTAAGTACATGGTCTTTGAAGACATACAGATTCTATTTTAAATATTTTTTCAGACCCTTACTAGCTGTGTGGTCAGGAGTAACTTACTTAGCCTCTCTGAGCCCTCATTTTTTCATCTGCAGGGCTGGCATCTCATGGGATTGTTGTAAAGAGTCAATGAAGTCTGTATACACATGTTTAGACTGTGAGAGGCTGTCAGCAGTCCTCAATTTTAGCTGTACATTAGACACCTGGAGGGCTATAAACCTCTTAATGTCCAGGCAAATTCCAGACCACTGAACTCAGAATCTTTGGGCATGGGATGCAGACATCAGTTTTTTTTTTTTCCTCCAAAGCTCCCGATGTGATTATAATGTACAGCAAAGGTTGGGGACCAATATAAATGAAATAGTATTTTTCTCTCGTTTAGGTGAAAAGTATTTTTCTTCCTTAGTCTAGCAAAAAAAATGGAGAAATTCCTGAGTGAAAATAACTATGACTAAATCTTAACCATAAAGAGAGCATTTTCTTATTTATAAATAGAGAACTAACTTTTGAGTTTGCTCTCTCAGATGTTCAAAGTTACTACATTTCCTTTATATTATTGGGTTTCCAGTTTAACTATTAATTTGGACAGGGAACAAGAATGAGAAACCAAGGGCATGTTTTTAAGGGTGGGTAAATACCTCCAAAATAGATCATCTTCTGTCTCTCCCCTGCTCTGAAACCCCACCAACACAAACACATTTTCCCCCCTTTGGAGAGTGGTGGAGGTTGCTGGGGGTTGTTGAGGGAGTCTGTAACCAAGTTGGGGTTTGGCAGGCCAGGGGGCAGTCCAGCCTCAAGGTGGGTCTGGGGCCTGCTCCTAGGGGGTGGCTGGGGTAGAGCTGCCTTTCTAGGGTAGAGGATTGTGGAGACAGCAGGTGGGAAGTTGGAAGGCCGATGCCTGTAGGGGCACTAAGAGTTTAGAACTGAGGGCTCAGAGGCAAATGCTGAGTCCAATGAGCAGGTGTGGGATTGTAAATGAGGGAAAACTGACTGGAAAGTGGGTTGAATCAGTTTACTTGTTGGAAACCAGTAAAGAGGTTGCAAAATGATTGTCTCAAACATCACTGTGTATCTATTGCTCAACTGTGGGTGTTGGGCTGGTTTAATGGTCAAGCTGGGTTCATGATAAAAAAACATATATCATGATCCTTAAATTATTCTATGACCAGTGATTTTTAAAAACTATCAACTGACCTAGAAATAGTTGGCATAACTGATGGAGGAAACTGGTTGTTAAAAGAGCACAGAAGAAATTAGGGTGACTATTCATCCTGGTTTTGCAGGTATGATTTAATTATAAACAGGACTCCCTCTCATTCTCAAAGGGGGGAGGTCCTGATTTGGCCCCCCAAATTATGTGGCACCCTCCGTATATTAGTCTTGGAGTTCCATATTGTTCTAAATTGGAACTGGCTACCATAATTATACCAATAGACTTAATTCAAACTGCAGAAATTAGTGTCTGATCATCTGTGAGGAGAAGGGAAAAAATTATTCACCAAAATTTTTTGATATTTTGAGGGAGCAATTGCTCCACAAGTTGAAAGCTCTTTATAGCTAGAATAGGTGGTAGCAAAAATTAGGCTTTGTTCCTTTGGTCAAATTTATCTATTTCTGTGCCAACACCACACTACCCTAATTAATACAGTATATAATAAGTCTGGTGGGCAAGCCATTATTCTTCTTCTCCAGGAATGTCTTAGCTTATTGACCATTGGCTCTTTCGATATAAATTTTAGCATCATTTTGTTGAATTCCTGAAGCAACATGTTGAGATTTTGATTGAAATTATGTTGAATTTAGGGAACAATTTTAGAGAGAATTGATATCTTAATGATTTCTAATCAGAAATGTCTATCACATTGGTTTATTAGGTGTGAATATCTTTCTTTTTTTTTAAGATTTTATTTATTTATTTGACAGGGGGAGATAGCGAAAGAGAAGCAGGGGGAGCAGCAGGCAGAAGGAGAAGGAGAAGCAGCCTTCCTGCTGAGCAAGGAGCCTGATGCGGGACTCTATCCCAGGACCCCGGGATCATGACCTGAGCTGAAGGCAGGCACTTAGCCATCTGAGCCACCCAGGTGCCCCTGTGAATATCTTTCTATAAAGCTTTATGGATTTCCCCAGAAAGATCTCACATGTCTTTGAAGAAGTGGCAAAGAATAGGGGCTAAACATGTGGAATCTGGCATTGAACTGCCTGGATTTGAATCCTGCCCTTTACCAGCTATGTAAACTTGTATAACCTCTCTGTGTCTCAGTTTCTTCATCTTTAAAATGGGGATAATAATCATACTCACTTCAAAGGACTATTGTAAATAGTAAATGAATTAATATGTAAAGCACATATGAACAATTCTGGGAAATAATAAGAAACATGTAAATACTTGCTGTTAGTATTATTTGTTGCTAGGTTCCTTTTATTCTATATCAAACGAAATGGAATATTTTTTAGGTAATTACATTTCTGTGTATAGACATGTTATGACTTTTATGTATTGATGTTAAGCTCAATTTTGTTGTGGTCACATACCAGTTGTTGGAAGAAATCTCTTGAGAATTGCTCTATGGCCTACATTTGGTCAGTTTTCATAAATATTTCATGAGTTCTTCAGAAGAATCTGTATTCTTATGTTATTGGATACGGATTTTGCTCTATGCTCATTAAATCAAATTTATAAATTGTGCAGTTCAAATCTTCTATGTTAATATATTTAAAGTGGGTGGCTTTCACTAGATTAGTGGATGAAATTGGGTTATAATGTAGAAGATCTCTAAACAATTTAAAATTTTGAAAATGCCTACTGGAAATTATATATACAACAACCATGAGGCTTCTCAGCCTATATATAGCATAAGCTTCCTCTGCTTTTTACTGGGATTAGATCAAGTCCATATGTTCAGAGTGGCAGTTATTTATATCTTGTATTTTTAAAAAATGAAATTATTGCACAACAAAATGCCACTAAATCTCTACTAGTTTTTTTAATCTCTTTGACTTATCAGGAATTGAAAGAGGTGTAGTGAAATCTCCTACCATGAGAAAGGATTTGTCCATTTTACTCTATGATTCTTTCAACTTTTGATTTATATCATTTGAAGCTATTTTATTAGTTATATGCAATTTTAGAATTGTTATATCTTCCTGGGGAGTTGAAACGTTTCTTCTGATGTTGGGACATTCTCTATCCATGGCGTTTTGTCTCAAAGTCTATCTCATCCACTACTATTACAGCTATCCCAATTCTATTTTGATTAGTATTGGCATGGCTAGTTTTTCCTGTCCTTTTATTTTCCATGGACACTTATTTTCCAAGGACTGTGCCACGTCCTTAGGTAGGTTTTCCGTGTACTGCTTATAAACAACATACAATTGGATTTTATTGTTCATCTAGCCTAATTAATATAATTACAGTTGCTGTGATTACTGATATATTTGGGCTGTTTTGTTTTTAACCATCTTACTTTGTCCCTTCTATTTGATTCTCATATACTATATTTCTTCCATTTATCTTCTTGGCTTTTGGGGGGCTGATGGAATATTTTGTTTGTTTCTTCATTCTATTTTCTTTCCTTAGAGGAAAGTTGGGCTTATTCATTTTACTTCTGTTGTTTTAGTGATCACCCTTGAAATTTGGAAGTAAGCTTGGCAAAGTCAGTAATCAATGCCTTAGTTTCTCTCTCTGGAAGAATACATAGATCCTTAATGTATTTTAATTCTAATCACTCTCCCATCTTGAGTGTTTCTGTCTTTTTTAAGCCATCAAATTAGAAATTGTAACTATTTTATAGAAGTGGTATTATTTAGATTTACCTCCCTGTTTAAACTATCTTTGCTCACTTTTCTTCTTGTGTCTCTTAGATTTTCCTTCTTGGGATCATTTTTCTTCTTCCTCATAATCACCCTGTGGACATTTCTTTCATAAAAATCTTTTAGTGATGATTGCAACTTTTGTTTGCCATAAATGTCTTTGTTTTGCTTTTGTGATTGAAAGACAGCTGGGCTAAGGGTGTAAGTTGGCAGCTATTTTCTGTCAGTGCTTTAAAAATATTATTTCACTGTTTTCTGGCTTCCCTTATTGCAGTAAAGGATCTACCTGTAATCTGTGGATTATTTTTTCATATCACTTTTAGGATTTTCCCTTTGTCTTTGGTGTTCTTCAGTTTCACTAAAATGTATCCAGGTGTGGATTTCTTTTTGTTTATTTTGCTTGGCTTATGTCATGCTTTTTGTGTCTGTGAATTCATGTTTCCTCAGTTTTGGAAAATTCTGAGCCTTACTTTGGATGATGACTTTTTCCGGGCTCTCCTTCATCTCCTTCTGGGGTTTGTTGCAGTGCAGCTCTGCTGTATTGTTACAAGTACTTCACAGATGGTCACAATAACACAGCCAAGCACAACTGCTAGCGCTCTATTTGGTCATACAGTGCCTTTTTGCAGATTTGAAAGAAGTGCCCCCTTCAGGCAGAGTTGGGGCATTTTATTTAGGGAACAGGAAGCAGCCAGGAAATAGCCTCAGGGTGGATTTTAGTCACTTGCTGCTTCCTTAGCTGGGTGGTGTTAACCAATCTCAGCACCCCTGAAGCGGTAGGACTTGTGGCTAGGTGCAGTGTGAGGATCAGAGGTATGGGGAAGGAGTCCCAAAGGGCTACAGAACAACAGAGAAATCTTCAGGCTGTGCATTAGGGAAAGACAGCTTGATGACAGGCTGGAATCTTCGACAACACTTGCACGCAGAGTCTGCCCCTATTTGTGGATCATGTTCTAATATAAAGATAGGTTATGAGTCCTGTCTTCTAGGAATGGCATAGCTCCCATGTATGGGTTTAACCTTTGTTTTGTTTGTTTGTTTCTTTTTATCTGCGCTCATTCTCAGAGGGCATGTGTACATATACTACGCATTTAGACATTTTTACTATTGAAAAACATCTGTATGATTTAACCATTTGAAATGGTGAAGAAATGAAAAAACTGTACATTAGAGATGTTCAACATTTGTTCATTATATAAAATTGTATACATGAAGCATTCCTGATCACCCAAGTGGGTGCTTAGTACTGACCAAACCCAGAGAAAAGAAAGACATTGAGATTTATACTCAGTCATTTTTCATTGGGTGCTCAATCTGTGCCTGGGACCAGGCTGGCACCAAGCATTGCACTACAAAGCTAGAAAGGGAATATTAGCAAAATACTAACATGGCAGGCCCTAGGCTCTGAAGCCAGGAGAGTTGCAGGCCATTGACTCACACATCCTATCCTCTGATTTCACTCGGGATTCATCAACCTAAGTAACCTAATTGAGTGTCATAATTGATTTGGGAGACTCATTTCCTTCTCTGGAAATCATTAAAGGTGGCCAAGTCTTGCTTGAAGCAGCACTTTCTCTAATGGAATCCCCTGGACTCCTTCAAGAGGAAGAAAAGCCCTGTCAGCAGGTGGCTGCTCAGCCCTGCTGGCCTGAGACCTGCCCAGACCTGCCCTAGTCACAAAGGCAGTCAGTAGCTCCTCAGGCCTCCCCACTGGGTGCCTTTCAGAGTACACAAAAAGGGCATATTGCCATTCCTAATGGAGGCAGCCACCCTGGGCAAAGGGCTGACCATTGGCGTCCTCTTGGCCATCACCCCAATTAGCAAGACACACTCTTTGCCACTAAAGAATTTTCAGCAGGAAACTCTTTTGTGAGTGGCTTGACTTCTTCCTTGTGTGAAATACCTAGATATTGTGACTTCTTTTTCGAAGCCAATGTTAAATTCCCAATTAATTCCTTACCTTTGAGGTTTTTCAGCCAACTGAGAAAACCCACTAGAGGTGGCCCTAAAGAATTTGCAATGCCTTCTCTTTGCTTTCACCAGGAAGAGGTGAAGCTCCGAGCAGCCACTCTGCTCAGCATACCTTAGGAATTGCAAGAGGTGGTTCTCCTTTCCTGAGATATTAATCTCTCTTCTACTTTTTTTTAAGTTTATTTATTTATAATCTCTACCCCCAGTGTGGGGGCTCATACTCACAACCCCTAAATCAAGAGTCGCATGCTCTTCTGACTGAGCCAGCCAGGCACTCCTAATCTGTCTTCTACTGAACCAAAATCTGAAGCAGCAGCATCAAGTTCCAATAAATATGCTGAAGTTTAGGGTCACAAATGGAAAAATATCTGAGATTTAGTTTTGTGACATTCATTCATCTTCGTAAGTGCCTTGTTCTTAAGTATGCATCTCTGACTGCAGTGGAAATTTCTGTTTGAAATAAACCCCCTACAAGTCTAAGCCAGTCTCAATTTGGAATCATCTTCATGGTCCTGAGATAGCCTCAAATCTATAAATGGCCTTTCTAAAGTTGTCTGAGAAAAAATGTCTGCGTCATGGGTAAGACAGAAAGGCTATTCCAACCTGTTCATTGCCTTAACCATTTTCACTGTTCTTCCATGCATCCAACTTAAATGTTTCTTCCACCATTGAAATTTCTGGTCTCTCTGAAGATGAATAACAGATGTTTCATATTTTTCAAGGCTTAAAGACAATATTTCTTTAGGGTACATAATCACAATTTTATACCGTAGACTGCATATTTTTATAAACACAACTATAGCCCAATTTATAAATTGGTCCAACTTATAAATAGACCCAACTTACATACTACATATATTTAAAAAATTTATTTTTATATTTTATATATTTTTAACTTGTGCACTCTTCAACTGGGCTGCACTAGCCCTAATCACTAAACACTGCACAAGTTAAAAGTGTTAAAGTGTGGCATTCTTCATAACTGTCTTATTACAGATTTTACAGGATTCAGAGCATATTTTTCCCACTTCTTCATGCATCACTAATTAAATAAATACAGATGATTCTGGTGTACAAAAACAGATTTCTAAACACTGATCCTGCGTTTGGATGATAGAATTCTGTTTTATTTTCTAGGTCCTAAACTGACTCTGGGGGACTAAAGAAAAAAGTATAATTTATCATGTAAGCTGCTTAAATGCAAAATTAATTAGGCTAGGGGAGGATGGACATGGAGATTAAACTGTCATGCTGGGATTTGGATGGTTGGTGACAGACCAGGTGGGCCAAGAAGCCAGGATGGGATGGGGGTTGATGTGTCCGGTATATCCGAGGCTGATAGAGGGAATTTGGCTGATGCGGCAATGATTTGTCAAGGGAGTCTCTGGAGAGACTTGGCCTGGGGAGATGAGCCAAGTTGGGAGGGAAGAATATTTGGGCAGTAGGAATGGGGGCGACTGGGGACTAGTGGGTTTGGACAACCAAAGGTCAAGAACTGAGACTAGAGAAATTAGGCAGCATCTTCTATGTATAGCAGATGCTAGCACCAACAGGAAAAATGGAATTTGATTTTGAGCACAGCACTCCTCCATTTGGATAGAGGGGTCCTTTATGTGTTCCTTCTCAGGGCCAGACCCTGTCTCTGAGAAAAGACTAGTCTGAGTCTATGGAAGCATAGAGACTCAAGATGGGGAACAAAAGGACATGGGCTTATACAACTTATATATCAAGTTTCCTTACTGAATGATTCCATTAGAGGCTGCATGGAATCTGTGGTGGGAATCTAGCCCAAAGTTTCTGTCATCAAGATTAATGGCTAATTAATATGTACCCAATTCTATTTTTACTTTTCCCTATTATATTAACAGTTGTATATCTAGTCCTTTGTTTTGTAATCACTAATCCTCAAAATATTCTATTTTTGAAGATAGCTTTGTATTTATTATGGAGATGATAAAATGGAAGCTAAGTAACTTCTTCAAAGCCAGGGACCTAAGTCATAAAATGAAAAGGGTAAAAGGACCAAATCAAGACACCCAGCATCTGTTGTGATGAAGAATGGGCTAGATTGCCAAGGGGCATGAGAACACTTTTGGGGGTAATACACTTGCTCATTATCCTGTGTTTCACAGGTGTGGACATATGTCAAAACTTTTCAGATCGTGCAATTTAAATATTTGCAGTTGATTGTCAAACGTGTTTCAGTAAAGCTGTTCAAAATATGAAACAAAATAACTGATAGTGCCAATAGTTGATGAATGTAAACGGATACAAGCTGCAGTTTTTGCATAATCACATGACAGTGCAAGTGGAAGTCTTTGGGTACTAGATCCCTTTCCATTCTTGCTGTCGACAAGACTGATGGAAACATTTGAATAAGAGGTAAGGGTTAACTTGTCTAAGATTGACCCCCTGCTGACTGGCCTCCCTGAAAAAAGTTGGCCTCCTGCAAAGCTCCATGGAAAGAGACTAGGCTCTAGTGCTTAGAGCAATCAATCATCCCTGGTCAACTACCAGTCATGGTAGGGGGAGGGCATGGTGTTTCATAGCCATGCACATTGAATTGGTGCATGTTCCAGATGGCTTGCCATATCCTATAGCTACAACTCCCAAGTGTAGACCTCAACCCCTGATCACACCGGAGAAGCCCATGACCTTCTATCATGAACCCTGAGCTGGTAGGATAGGCTTATGCCAAGGTTCCATCACACTGTGTAGCTTTTGAATCCTGGCCCCTGATTATGATGATGCTGTCTAATGAAGCTTAAAAGTTCAGATCCCATTCCTCAAATCTGAAACCTGGCCTGACTAGGTCTCTCTATGGTGCTGTAGAATTAAGTGAGAGATGGTGACTATGTCTCCTGTTCCCATGAATTTTCTCCAGTGAACACTGGCGTGAGTGCTTCTTGGCCAGTTGTTTTTGTTTTCACAACATTGGATAACTATGCTGATTGGCTCCATTATATACAATTATAAGGCTTTCTTCCTCACCCGCACTCTCAGGGTTGCTCCGTAAACTCCTTACTCTTCTCTAGTTAGCTTCCAGGTAGATGTGAATGTTTACAACTCTCTTCAAGTTTCCTATCCAATCATACTCCTTGCGTTTTGGAGAAATAGCCTAGCTTCTAACTTCATAGAAAAACAAACACCCAGACACCATTAAGTGTAATTTCTGCCCCACAGACAAATGTATCTTTATCCTTTCCTACTACACTTTCATTCCTACCTCTTTCAGAAGAAAAAGAGGAGACTATTATATAATGGTTAGGAGATAGATGGCCTAGTTTCCTGTCTTGTCTGACATGGTGACCTTGGAAAGGTTATGTAATCTGTCTCAGTGCCCTTATCTGTAATGCAGAAGTAGTATGGTATTGGTCTCCTAAGTTACTGGAAGAAATAAATAAAGTGAATGCTTTGTGTACTACCTGGCCTGTGACATGTACTCAGTCTGTACAGGCTGGTGTTGGCGCTATGATGACTCCTTTCTAAGGCTAACTCCGCCAGCCTTCCTGATGCTGTTTGTGCCCCCATTTCCGGGTCTTGGCTACAACAGTCATTTCTCTCCTACATCTCTTCCCACTCTCAGCTGAAATGTCACCTCTTCTGTGAAACTGTGTTGCCTGGCAAAATAAATTACATTTATTTGTTTGTGCATTAGTCTCCTCTGTTACAATCTGAACTTGCGCCAAATAATCATCTCTTAGAGACCCTGATAAGTGTATGATTTGTTAAGTAAATCAGATTTAAGAAGCAGTCAGATTTCCTCCCTTCTTTCTATTAGGAATCGGCCTCCTGTGTTAAAAAGCCAAATGTGATAATAACTCCCTTTACTGTTTTGTTCAGTTTTGAAAGGCAGTATATCATAGTGGTCAAGTCAGTACATTGGTTTGGAGCCAGGGAGGTCTGGGTGGGAGTAATAGCCTGCCATTTACTAGCCATATGACTTTGGTCACATGACTGTTTAAGACTCTGATGCTTCCGGGGCACCTGGGTGGCACAGCGGTTAAGCGTCTGCCTTCGGCTCAGGGCGTGATCCCGGCGTTATGGGATCGAGCCCCACGTCGGCTCCTCCGCTATGAGCCTGCTTCTTCCTCTCCCACTCCCCCTGCTTGTGTTCCCTCTCTCGCTGGCTGTCTTTCTCTCTGTTGAATAAATAAGTAAAATCTTAAAAAAAAAAAAAAAAAGACTCTGATGCTTCCATTTGTTCATATGTAAAATGGAGCAATTCACAGTAACTACCATGCAGGCCAATGCTTGGCATATTAGCCATTTCTATCATTATTGTTATTAGAATTGAGGAATTTCCAAAGCCATGGTACTGCAGCTGCTAGAAAATCCACCCAGATCATGCTTGTATGTCAACACTAATGGTACTGTCAAAACTGCAGAAGGAGTGGAAATAAAAAGAGAAAAGGGAAAACATTTTTATTCTGTTCACAGTCTCTCTTTTCAATGCATGCTTGAGTGATTATCTGTATGAGTGTGTGTGTTTTAAGTTTAAGTTTAATTCATACAATTTGCTTTTCATTTCACAACTTAAATAATTTGAGTATGAAAGGGAAAAAAAACTATACTTTCTTCCTTTAGGAAATACAACTGATGATGAAAAAGGAAGTTTTCCTAAGGTAGCTTAAATTTACTTGGGATAGATTTTACTTTTAAATAGTATCATACATGAAATCTATTATGCTTTCAAAGTTTTTAAAATTGATATTTGGTCACCATAAAAATTGAAATATCCCAAATAATGGATTGGATTATTTATGCAGTATATATGACCTTGAAATGGTCAGTTATATAAAATTTTCCCTTTACTCTTTGTGTTGGTGATTATTTTTCTGTTATTACTCTTCATTTTTAGCAAAAAGAGAAAGTATTTCATCATATCCTGAACATTCTCAAACAAGTTTACCAAAATAGATGCAACATATATATAGAATGCAAAGGATTTTTATCCTATAGAATTAGCACATAAGAATCAATAAGAAAAATACAAGTGTTCTCATTTAACAAATGGGTAGCAGTTCACACCATAAGAAATACGAATGGCCAGTAAACAATGAAGCAACAAATATTATTTGAACATAAAATGCTTACTTGACTTGGGCATTCATTTTACCATGAAATTCTTCATGATTCAATGGCATTTAAACTAGGTCTGCTGATTAAGAAACATTCTGTCTTTTCGGACAACTTTGAGTCAGTGCTATCCAAAACTCATTTAAAAAAATGAAGTAAAAAGAGATGGGAATAGATACAAAATAAAATAAAAAGTGAAATATGTTAAATATTTAAAAATGAGACCCATCTGCTCTTCTCTGAATTCCCTGAATAAAGTGATTTTCACTCTCTTCCCAGACTTTGAGTTTGGTGAATTCATGACCCATCCTTTTGTATCTTAAAACCCTTTCATTGTCTTGTTCTTCATTATCCCTATAGGTAGAAGCTTCTTTTTCAATCTTGATGATCACAAGTGCCATTACCCATAAGCAGAGACCCTGGCTTCCGCTCTGACCTGGTTCTTAACTATGTCTATGGTTCCCTCTCTCAAGTCTGCTTAACGTGAGTTACATTTGATGGTGTAGATATTCCAGAAAGACACCCTCATTTACTGTCTTACACTTACTTTAAGTAACAATAGTTTATCTTTTAAAAATATCATTTGTCATTTTAATAAGATATGGGAACTCGCGCGCGCATGCGCGTGTGTGTGTTTTAAATAAGAATCTTAAAGGAAGAGCCTAACATCTTTTCCAGTGTGGAATTTTAAGTTCTCTTGATCCCTTATTTATTACCACTCTGGCCACAGAGGTGACATTTTCTATAAGGTTTAGAAAATTTATAGCAATACTAATAAAAACCAATCCTTGACTTGCCACCCACGTGCTGTTTGAAGCTGTTCTTCTGGAGAACCTGGAAACTGTGGGATCTTAATTCCTGACTTTGTGTTATTCATCTCACCCACCCTTCATTTTTCTCCATGAGTAACTGCTTTCCTCTCAGTCTTAGTAACTCAGAGGCACAGAAGTCCAAAGGCAACAGTCAAATGGAAACATAAATCAGAGATCCTCACCTGAACACACCATAGACAAACTTACTGCCAGACTAACTCTGGGAAGCAAATTGCTGTCAAATTGCATGGATGAGACTAACTTTGTATAAAAGGAAAAAAAGTCCCTGCCTGAAAGATAGGGAAAAAGTTACATATTTTGAAATGGTTATAGTTGTCAGGCCAGTTTTTAAGAATATTGTGTCTTATCTGCAGTTTTGAGTCTCTGTGTAAGCTCTCATTTGTTTTTTCATTTAAAAGTTAGTCATTCTTATTGGAATTCTAAGTAATGCCTTCCAAAGACAGAACAGCCCTACAATGTTGTTATTATTTTGTTTTATTGGGGGTTTTTTCCTCCAGAATTTTTTATCATTCTATCCCTTCATTTTAAAGCTGCTGTTGTGATGAGCACTGGGTGTTATACACAACTAATGAGTCATGGAACACTACATCAGAAACTAATGATGTACTGTATGCTGGCTAACTGAACATAATAAAAAAAATTAAAAAAAAAAACCTGCCAGATAAAGCTCCAAACTCAGTCTCCTCAAATGACTGTGCCTCCTAGCACTGGCTTGATATGACTGAATGAGGTGAAGGACCAGCTGGCAAAGTATCTCCTTTCTGCCTAGAGAGCAGCAGTGGCTGGAAGAGCCTGTTCTCCATTGTAATGAAAGCCTGTCTTCTCATCAACTTGGCAATAGTGTAACACACCAGGCCAAAGTGGACTTTCCGACATCTGGCTGAAGAGGGTTGTATTGAGTCTTATGAAGCAGAGTTTCCCATCCTCTGTTCTGTGGGTCTTTAGTTTTATGAGATGCCCATAGGAAAAAAGATTTTTTGTGGTCAAGTCAGTTATGGAAGCCTTTGCCTTTGAGCTGTTTATAGATTCACAATGCACATTAGCATGGGCATGTTCCGAGATTTCCTGTTTTAAAAGAAATCCTCTGTTTAACTTTGTTTAGCCTAGTGATTTCTAAATTTGTTTGACTACAGATTCTTTCTTGGGGAAACATTATTAATATTTCGTGGAACTGGCAGGCTATAGAAAACACACAGGGTGTGCTGATGGACGGTGTTAGGTGTGTGGATCAAATGTATAATGGGAAGAAGGATGGATTTGGAGTCATAGACATATGTGCAAATCGAATCTGCTCTTTGCCAAAAAATACAACAATTTTTAGTTTAGATCTCTAGGCCTCTCTAATCCTTATTTTCTTCATCTGAAAATTAGAAATAATAATAACTGTTTACTACACAGAATGCTGGTGGGTGAAAGGAAGCAGTGTGTGAGAGGACATGGGATTAATGTTAGGTACAAGTTTGGTCGAATCTGATTCTTCTGGAGGAATGAACACTAGGGACAAATAACACACTGGGAGATGCAGTGCAGCGTGGTCTCCAGAAGGCCCGCTGGGGTCTTACATGCACATGTGGCCTCTGTCATGATGGCTTCATGCAAGGTTGTGAGTCGCACCTTATTGATGAGCTGGGTGCACTGAAAGGATACAGGCCTTTCTATGCCAACAAGCTGGCCGTCTTCAGAGTTGGTGGAGATTGGCCATCTTACAATCACAAAGGATTAGACTTACAGCTCCCACAACACTGAACCAACAGTATTTTTCAGGAAAGGTCAGCAAGATGGTTGACCGTGGATATTTGGTGGCCTCTTTCCTCAGAAACACAAAACACAGATCTTTCAATCCCAGCTGTGGCTTGGGATTTTTTCCTGGTACAATCAAGCAGCTATCATTGACCAGGAGATCTTTTGTTGATGGTTTTGTGACTTTTTCATAGTTTTACAGGGTGTTTTTCCTAAATATTTTGTTGCACTTCAAAAAATTGTTTTAGTCTCCTAACTTCTAGTTTAAACGAAAACACATTAGTTTATGGGCTAGTTCAGGACTAGCTAGTGAAGTGCACAGGACTTCAGCTGCGTATAGTTAACTCCTCAGCAGTCCATTGCTAGATCTCTCTGCTGAATTTCCATTTACCTTCATTAATGAATGCTTTAATTAGGAATTCTCAAAGAACCTTACAAATGAATTATGGTTGACATAGAGCTGTACTGTGCAGAGCCTCTTTCTGGGATGTGCTGCTGCCCAACCTCAAAGAGAGTCTTCAGTTCTTAGCTCCTAAAGGGCACATCTCAGTTGCAGAGAGCCTCTGGCTGGAGATCACACCCTTCTCATGATTGTCCACAACCAATGACTGATCCAAACAGGGGTAAAAAGACTTGCCACTTGGGCCCAATGTGAGACAGCCCTGATGGCCAATATGTGCTTGAGCACCCCCCTCTGGGTGGGCCAAGGCTTTATCAGGCCTGAATTGTAGTTTGCAATGGCCTGCAAAAAAATCGCAGTTTGACTTGTGCTCAATCCTACTTCCTACACTTTCTTTCCACAGGTATAGATTCTCCAAATCTAAACATCTGTTTCTGGAGAAGCCAATCTGTGCCTGATGTTGGCACTCCTCTGTTTCTCCTGAATGTCTGTTCAGTGTTTCATGAATACAGTGTTCTCTCTCAAACTTAATTGTAATTTTTTTGTGGGCAAGAACTATTTGGAGACTTCTTCATATGTGCCACAGTTTCTATTGCTGTGCCATGGACTTGGGAGATAGATGTTAAATATATTATAAATGAAATGAAATGTGTATTAGGCAGATGGACAGCATACCTCCATTGTAGAGAGACTTCTGTACTATGCAAATGGTCACAAAAAAGAAAGCCATATTAGAACTCTGGAAATTCAATCTCACTCACCTTTTCAGTGGCTCTCTCAATGTTCATTTACTCTGTAGAAAGATCCAGTATGTGGTTCTCACTCCCTTTCCATCTTCCTTTTCTTTTTGCATTCAGAGCTAACACTGATGTCCAGAATTCTTCCATCTATATCCTTCCATATTCGTCTATGATAGCTGAAATGATATTTTTCTTTATGAATTGTTATTTGCAGCAACCTTCTTGAGTAATGCATTCAAAAATTGTGAATGCCATTTTCCCCTTAAATAGGCCCCTTTAGACAAGTAACTGCTAAGCAGTTTTCCCTGTGAATATGTAAATAGGTTAAAAATGAGGATGCAGTCAGTGTTGTGTGAATATTATTCCAACATTACACTTAAGATCCTTTCAGCACCATTTGCTAACATTTTGTACTCCTAGCCAAAGTGCCAAAAATTGTTCTCTCCTCATGCAATTTTCAGAAATTTCGCTGGCACAAAAATGAAGTAAAATCTCTATCTGCAGGAGAGAGCAAACTTCATTTAGCGTGTTTTACAAAGTGCTAAATAGGTTTTCTATTTTGGGGGTGGAGTGGCCGAATGTGTGCTTCCTGCTATCCCGATCAAACGTTTGCAGTTCGGTCCCTGCACAGACTGCACATTTTGGTTGTCTTCGGATATATTCACATAATTCTTGTTATTTTATTCAAAAGAAGAGAAAAACAATTACAATGTGTTTAAGGGATGTGGTGTCAGCACTGGAAGGTTATTTTTCCTTGTCTTTAATTTTTTTATTATTCAAAATAAAATAGTGATTACAGCCCCTGTGAGAGGCTTGTGTATGCAACTGGTTTCAAAGTTAGAGCTCTTATTTCCTATTTTCTAGTACATCATCCAGAAGAAAAAGTGTCATGGTCTCATTGATGAGAAATTTAGGACCCTGGTTCCCTAGCATTATTTCAAATAGTCTACCAAATCTGTGTCTGAAAGAAACTATGCATGACTAAATAGTCACTGGATATATTTTCCAGGAAGAAAAGTAACTGTCTCATAACAACAACAACAATACTAACTAATATCGATTGATTGCTCATAGGGTTCCAGGCATTATTCTAAGAACCTGACCTGTATTATATCTTTAAATCTGACATCTACTCTCTGAAATAGTACTGTTATTGTCCCCTTTTTGTAGATGAGAAACTAAGACAAAGGAATTAAGGAACGAGAGCAAGTGAGTGAGCCAGGATTTAGAACTTGATTTGACTCCAGACCCTGCATTCTTTACTACTGCCTCACAAATAAAGACAGTGTGCAATGATAGCACATACACCTGCAGTGGAGTTTACCATTCAGCCCATTAGCAAAATTGACTGAGAGATCATAGAAACAGAGAATTAGGGAGGAAGCTGGAGAGAACACAAGAAATGGAAATATATGGCTTCTAGCAAATGTTCACCATATTTACACCATAAAATACATATCCTGAGAGCATCTGCACATTTTCCAGTCTTTCCCAATACTTAATATGTGGATTTGTTTGAAAGGAAAGAAAGTTCCTTCAATGCCAGTGAAGGTTGGAGAATTGACCTAGGCAATTAATTTTTGGAGAGTAATGATACTTGTGAACATTAGCTCTTATAGGTATCTGCTGACTCACCTTCTCAGAAGCAGTTAACAAAAAGAAGAGATAGATCGTGATTCTGAGATGGGGCTTCAGTTGCATCTTTAATCCACAGAGCTGTCTCCCAAGTGTATATCACCTTTGTGTCCAAGTATCCCAAAATAGTGTTGTTCTTATCACTGGAGAAAGCTTGGCAGTCGTTGGGACTGGGAGCAGGCAAACAGTGCCAGCGATGAACTAGAAACATTCCTCACAGTACCTACAATTGTGTCTTGAATATTGTAGATAGCAAATGGTTTTTGTGAATATGGTCCCTGTTTTCAAAAAGCTTCGTTTGTAATTGGTATAAAAAAAACCCTATGCTTATAAGAAGAGAAGAAAACTCAAGTCAGTATATAATAAGAGAGCTAAAATATGTGTGGCCCAGATGGTAACAACTACCAATTCAGAAGAAAGAGAGAGATCACTGTGATCTGAGGACTCAAGAGAAACCGAACTGGGCTTTTACGGATGAGAAGGATTCAGAAAAGTCTGGAATAGGTGAGGGGTCAGCAAACTTTTTATGTAAAGGGCCAGATAAATATTTCAGGCTTTGTGGGCCCCATATTGTCTCTGTTTCAGCTACTGAACTCTGCCATTATAGTACAAAAGCAGCTAGAGGCAAATAAGTAAATATTGTGTGAGCTGTGTTCTAACTAAATTTTACAAAAAGAGACAGTAGGTCAGATTCGGTATGCAGGCCATAGTTTGCTGACCTCTGGTCTACATCATGGAAAGCGTTGTTGTCGGGAAGAGGTATTATCAAACGTGTAGGGAAGGCTGTATCCCTGGGACAATGAAGAATGGGCAAGAGATGATGAATCAGCGAAACATTCTAATGTGTGAAAGAAACCATATACGATTACATATTCACAGAAGGTAATTTCTTCTTGTGGAAGATGTAGCATCATCTCTCCCCCATGAAAGATGGCATTCTACTAGACTGAGAAGGTGCTACCTCCACTCCCTGAAATCAGACTTCCATCACCTTACACCGGAACTCCTAAGGCAACCCCTCTGGTCCCCTAATTAGTCTTCATTCCCACCTGTCTGTAATCCAACTGTCTACCCAGAATGGGCCATGTAAAGTACACATCTGAGGAGGGATGTGTCTTAAGCTCATTCAGTGTCTCCATGTAGCCTGAAGATTGAAAACCAAACATGGCATATAAACTTAATGCGCTCTGATCATGTCAAACTATTTGCAGTTCCTTGTGCATGCTCTGGTCTCTCATTCTTTGTACAAGCTGTTCTCTTGTCTAGCTAATAAGATAAAAGCAGTAAAAGATTAAAATGTGTATAAAAACTGTTGATATCAACAAGTTAAAAATGGAATTGGACTGGCTACCCTGAGGTGGCCTCTTCCAACATCCCCCTCAAATGTCTATGAAGGCACAGAAAAAATATAAAAATAGCAAGACTGTAAATTAAACCTTACAGAAAGTCTATTGACAGAATCTGGGAGCAGTCTCAGGAAACTACAAGGCTGAGAGTGCTTGGTCAGGATAATCCAGTCCTCCCTTTGATTGGTGGCATTGTTTTGCCTCGTGAGACAGAGACTATAACCTAGAGAACCAGAACTTATTCTAGCCAGAAACTGTGGAGTCATATCTTTACCACATAGTTGCCTCTTCTGGAGGTTTCCTGAGCATTGTCCAAGTTGTTTTCCAACCTTCTAAGTCATTTAGAGGAGTAAGCCCCAGGAAACCATGGGAATAAGGAGCTGTGGCCAGTGGCTTGTTACATCCTAGGAGATGGATGTACCACAAAACAGTGGGGGATAGGGATAGAGACTTGTAAAACCTGGGATCGGGCTTGGGGCAGTGAATGTCATCACCCAGGCTTCCAGCTGGAGATGCAGATATTAGCAGTTAACAAGGAGAAAGAAGTAAATGAAAGGCAACCCTTTATTGTCAAATATAAGTTCTTTGTTGTTCTTACCTTATTTAAGGAATTTTTTTTTTAAATTAAAGCCCATGGAAAATTAGTGCAAAATAATGGACAGAGAGTGTCATGCTGAGGACTTGGAAGAATGGAGACTGCTTATCACTAAAAAGGACCAACTGTAGAATCCTGGGGGGAAAAGTTCAGAAAATAGTTTGGAATTTTCATTTAAAATGAAGAAAACATAGCCTCTATGAAACAGAAAGTAAAACCAATAAAGAGAATAGAGATTAAGAAAAAAGACAGGAGAGGGGCGCCTGGGTGGCACAGCGGTTGAGAGTCTGCCTTCGGCTCAGGGCGTGATCCCGGCGTTATGGGATCGAGCCCCACATCAGGCTCCTCTGCTATGAGCCTGCTTCTTCCTCTCCCACTCCCCCTGCTTGTGTTCCCTCTCTCGCTGGCTGTCTCTGTCAAATAAATAAATAAAATCTATAAAAAAAAAAAAGAAAAAAGACAGGAGGATAAAATGAAGAGGTTAATGAGTCTGATGAGAAGGAATTATAAGAACTAGAAATAAAATAATGGGATTAGAATCCGTATTTTTACAGAAAAAAACGTAATTTGGCAAACAGGAAATAAGGTCAGTGATGTGAAGGACTAACTTGGAACCTTTCTTGGGAAGATATTGTAAGAGACAAAGCAGAAAAAAAGAGGACAGAAAACAGAAACCCAAACCAAGGAAGAAGCTGGAATACTTGGGGGAAGGGGCAGGAAGCATTTTTTAAAGGCATAATTGACGGGAGTTTTCCTGAGTTGAGACACTTTGCACATACAGATTGATATTCTAAACTGAAATCTACAATTACAAACTGAAATTTTAAAATTCTATAAACTCTAGGTAAAAAAAAATTATTTTATAAAGGAATAAAAGCCAGATGTCTTCAATTTTCTTCTTTGAACTCTAGAAGTCAGTGAATCAATATTTGGATTTAGTGCTGTCCAAGAGAACTTTCTGTGATGGTAGGAATGTTCTGTATCTGTATTGTACAATATGGTAGGCCACTAGCCATGTGTAAGCAAAAAACCGTTACCATGTGAGTAGTGAGTTGAATTTTTCATTTAATTTAATTTTAATTAATTTGGATTAGCTAGATGCGGTTAGCACCTATATGTTGGACAGGGCAAACTTAAAGTTTTAAGGTTAAGAGATTGTGATTTAGATTTTTATTTCCATCAAGGCTATCTTTCTCATATGATGGAAATAGGACTTTTTTGCATATCCAGGACTTAGAAAATGTGCCACCCGTGAACTTTGAAAAAAAAAACTTCAAAGATCTATTCAAACCCTAATAAAAATAAATAAAAATTAAGAACTCAGGAATGGGGAAGTTTTATTATAAAAGGTCTAGCAGTGACCACTGAAAAAATACATATAATGTAATATCTGAACATTTATCATGATCTGTGCCTACATCTCCAAATTATGTTAGCAAAAACAAAAAGAGATAGGAGACATGTTAAATACTTTTTAAATGAGGTTTATTTATTTATTTTAGAGAGAGAGAGAAAGAGAGAGACAGAATGGGGAGAGGGGCAGGGGCAGAAGGAGAGGGACAAATGGACTTGTGCTGAGCATGGAGCCCGAGTGAGGGCTCCATCCCAGGACCCTGAGCCACAACCAAGAGGTGGATGCTTAACTGACTGCACCACCCAGGGGCTGCTAAATTCTTTTTTTTTTTCAAGATGCAATTTTACTTCTTAATCAGACAAGAAGAGGAATATAGAATATTTTGCATATGTACATGTTGTATTTAAAACTTAATACATCTGGGGCATCTGGGTGGCTCAGTCGTTAAGCTTTTGCCTTCAGCTCAGGTCATGATCTCAGCATTCTGGGATCGAGCCCCGCATCGGGCTCCCTACTCAGTGGGAAGCCTGCTTCTCCCTTTCCCACTCCCCCTGCTTGTGTTCCCTCTCTTGCTGCCTCTCTCTCTGTGTCAAATAAATAAATAAAATCTTTTTAAAAAATTAAAAAACCCTTAATACATCCATAAAAAACTGAAAAAAGATAAAAGTAAAAAAAAGATAGATTCTTCTGCACTCAGAGAAAAATCCAATGCTTTTATTATTATTCAATGATTTTATTTTTAAAGACCAAAGAATTAAAATAATTCAAGCATTCAATTCAAGAACTTCGGAAAAATGCAACAAAGCAACTCAAGAAAAGTGGAAGATAGGAATACTAGAATATTAAGGCAAAAATGCATAGACTAGAAAATAGAAAGATGGTAGGATAAAACTAAACCTGAGAGTTGGTTGTTTGGGGACAAAAACTAATAAATAAACCTCTAGCTAGCTTATTCAAAGAAAAAAGACAATAAAAAGAGCCAACATTATGAATGGGAAAGGAAATATGATGGAGGAAAACATTAGATTTATTTTTAAGGAGGGAGAGAGAATACTATATTAAAATTCTGAAAAAAATTTAGGAAAGTGTAAGTTATCAAAATTAATTTAAGAAGTAGAAAATTTGATAACCGTAGGAAAAAAATTTAAGTATTTAAAATGTTATTTCAGAAAAGCTGGTCGAAAGAAAGAAAGAAAGAAAGAAAGAAAGAAAGAAAGAAAGAAAGAAAGAGAAAGAAAAAAGAAAGAAAGGGAAGAAAAAGAAAAGGGAAGAAAAAAAGAAAGGGAAAAGCAAAGCTGATCTTGGAAGTTTTGAGTGCGTTCTTTCAAACCTTTAAGGAAGACATTTCTCTGAGTTCTTTTTAATTGTTTCAGAGCATAGGAAAAAAAATGTGAGAATGTAAATTCATTTCATAAAGACCATATAGTTTTGATACTAACCCTGTCAAAAACTAAATAATGAAAAAAAAAACAAACTGGAAATCAGTCCTACTTCTAGAGATGAGAAAACTCATCTTAGGAGGGCATGACAAAGTAGGGTTACTTTCAGGATTGAAAAGCAATGACAAACAAATAACACTGGTTATAGTCTAAGATCTGCTCATGTTTTAACTCAATTCTCACAACAATAAATGAGGTGGTTCCATTATTGTATTCTTTTACAGATGAGGAAATTGAAATAGGGAAAGAGTAAGTAACTTCCCCAAAGTCACACAGTGAGTAAGGGCAGAGCCAGGCTCAAGTCCAAGCAGTCTGACTCCAGAGTCACATTCTTACCACCAGCTATATTGCCTTTTACGTCAGTAGATTTTTGGAAGAAACCAAAGCATACATCTCAATAGTTGTAAAAAAGGCATGTGATAACATTCAGAATCCATTCCTGACTTAAAAAACAAAGCACTTAAACTAGGAGAGAAGGTTATGTTATTCTTAAAATGACAAAGAAAATCTATCTGAAATCACTATCTAGGGAGACTGGAAGCATTCACATTAAAGTCATGTATGAGGCAAGGTTACCCACCATTATTTAGTATTGTTATGGTAGTTCTACTGAATGCAACCAGAGTAGAAGGGACAAAGAATAAAGAGTTTAACTCTAGGAAAGGGGAAAAAACAAATTATTGTTTGCAGATGATATGTTATTCTACCTAGAAAAGTAAAGGGAATTAATTAAAGATCTACAAAAGCCAATGAAAGAGTCCAATACAAATAATATATAGAAAATAGATATAGAAAAATATTAGCTTTCCTGTATATCAAAAGGTGTAAACTCACATGCCTTTAAAAGCCAGGCAGTAACCTAAACGTGTGACCTCTCCTGGTGTAGGAGTATGCTATTTGCAATAGCAAGAAAAGTATAATCTAGCTAAGACTTTATAAGAAATAAAGAATCTTTATGCTCAAAACTATGAAAATTGAATAAGTAGAGAAATATACACAGTGTTACCAGGTCATTTGAAGAATAAATAGGTGGTATTAGCTAGGAAAGTTTAGAATAACAAGAGTAATGAGGGAGAACTTAGATTATCCCTATCAGATATTAAAATGTATATGATAGCTATAGCAATTTAAATGGTGTGTTTTGTTTCTGTTTTGCTTTTATGCTTGTTTTGGTAGAATAGATAGATCATTAGATAGAAAAGAAAACCCAGAAACATGCGTAGATGTCAGTAAAATCCTATGGTACATTCATTCATTCAAAAAACACTGTTTTACCATGTGGACAGAACTAGAGGGTATTATGCTAAGCAAAATAAGTCAATCAGAGAAAGACAATTATCATACGGTTTCACTCATATGTGGAATTTAAGAAACAAAACAAAGGATTATGGGGGAAGGGAGGGAAAAATAAGACAAAATCAGAGAGAGATGCAAGCCATAAGAGACTCCTAACTCTAGAAAACAAACAGGGCTGCTGGAGGGACATGGGTGGGGGTTGGGGTAACTGGGTGATGGGCATTAAGGAGGGTACGTGATGTAAAGAGCCCTGGGTGTTATATGCAACTGATGAATCACTGAACTCTATCTATGAAACTAATAATATACCATATGTTAATTAATTGAATTTAAATTTAAAAAACAAAAAAACTCACTGTTTTAAGCACCAAGTCAGTGGGGACACAACAGTGAATGTGGTAGATGAGATTCTGTTTCTCTTTCCATTCTGGTGGGAGAGATAAGCAATCACAAATATACCAAAAGTAAGTAAGAAAAATCAAGATAATTAAAGTAGGGTGGTATAATAGTGACTTGAGGAGGGGATAGTTAAGCCGATAAATGAATCATTAGAAGGAGTGATCCATATGTAATTCAGGGGAAATAACCCTTCAGAGTAAAGGAATATCATGTGCTTCTCAAAATTATCAGGCTTGGTATGTTCAAGAAACAGAAAGAAGGCCAGTATGGGTGGAGCAGAATAGGCAAGTAGGTGAAATAGTACAATGTGATTTTGGCAGGAGCTAGTTCTTGTAGGACTTTGCACCCAAGATAAGGAAGTTGAATTTTATTTTTAAGTATAATATGAAAATATTGAGAGGTTTTAAAGCAGAGGAGTGACATAGTATGGTTTGTAATTTATAAAGATCATTCTGGTTTTTATTTGTAGAACTTATTACAAAGAGGCTAGCAGGGCAGTAGGTGACCAGTTAGGAACCTATCCTAGTTGTCGGGAGAGATGAAGGTGGTTGGGTTTAGGTGGTAATAGTGGAATTGGAATGAAGTGAACGGATTTGGAATATGTTTTGGTTGATCAGTTAAAAGCATTGGATTGGGAAACTGAGGAAAAGAAAGGAATCAATGGGTAATTTCTAGTTATGGGTTAAATGAACTAGATAAATGATATTAGGAAGACTGGAGGAAGACCAGGATTGGGGTTGGTGTAGGGAATCAAAGATTTCAAATATATCAAGTTTTTAGATGTCAGGCATTGTGAGAAGATAAGTAGGCAGTAGAATATAGAAATCTGGTATTCTGATGAGAAGCTGGGCTTGAGACAACCATTGGGACAATAATCAGTGTATTGATGATATTTAAAGCCAGGGCCCACAGGAGGAGGTTAAAGAAGCAGATGAGGCCAAGAAAGGAGTCCTGGGCACTCTGATTTGTTTGTAGGGCAGGCAGAACAGGAGCAAGGCAGCAATAGAAATGGGGAAGACATGGCTGGCAAGGCTGGTGGAAAACCAGCCAGGCACTGAAGCTGAGAGAAGAAAGCATTTCAGGGAGGGGACAGTCGACTGTGGTAAGTGTTGTTCAGAATTTAAGTAAGATAAAAACAAAATGGATGTCATTGCCTAGTCTGAAAGGAGCAATCTTTGTGAGGTTGGTTGGTATGGGATTGCTATTAGAATGAGAAGTAGAGAGAGGAGACCACTCCTTTTGACAACTTTTTCAATGTAATTAAAGTGACATTTCAACCATCTCAATACAATGAAAAAGTTATTTCAGTTTACTAAAGGTGACAGTTCAAATCAGTTGGGAGAACAAGGATTATTTCATAAATGATCTTGGTATGATTTCTTACTATTTGGGACAAAAAGTAAATAGTTTGATTGCAGTGTTTTAGAAAAAAAAAGTGAAATTCAGAAGGATAATAAGCCTTATCTCTAAGAGGTGGTATAAGGAGTGTTTTCCTTTTGTAGTTAAACATTTTTGTATTTTAATTTTTCCACTGTATATATATTTTTTTGGCCAAAAGAATCAATGTGTCTTAATGAAAACCAACAATTTCTAGCAGGCCACTAAGTTCAAAACAAATTAAATGAACTCTTTTCAACAGACTGCTGGCTTTGCAACATTAGTGTGCCATCTAGAAAGGTGCAAAATATAAGAACCTTAAGAGTTATAACACAAAACTGAAGGAAGGTGAGTGTCCTAAGTGAAATACAAGCAACTAAGACAAGTTAAGAGAAGGGCTCATAACTCTTGGTTTCTGATCATCTAGTAAAACTCTGAAATGAAAAGGCTTGACAAACGGAAACCCATAGTGATGGGGTCATCTGAGTAACGTCATGGAGTGGGAAGGTAGAACTTGTACCTCATTGAGTAACCCTGTGGGAGAAATCCACAGGATGTGGTAAATGACCCGCGGTTACCCGAAGAGCTTGCCAGGGAAGTTAGTAATAGGGAAGAAACCCTAGAGGCTCCATTTCTTTTCCCTCAGGAATGTTTGCTCATCAATTCAATAGCGAATAAGTAAGGAGCATGGATAACCAAAGATCTCTGAAGTATGTATATGCACGTGTGTGTCTCCAGTCACCACAGGAGATCATAATCAGCTGTTCACAAACAGCCGGGCATTCTTTCAGGACCTTGTTTCCAGTGCTCAAGTAACTTGTCCAAGGCTAATTAGAGAAGGGTTAGCTCTGATTAAGGTTTAAAATATGTGGTTAGTGAAAGAGGCCACAAAACAGAGACTTCAGAATGAGAATTGGGTGGAGACACCACTCCTCTCTGTTTTACACGGTGGCTGTGATTGCTGTGGGTGGTGGAGATTCGTTGGATTGGTCCATTGCTCACGTTAAAGTCCACCTAGTATTGCATGTTACAAAGATGCGAAGGATCTGGATTTCTGTGTCTGACTCAGTGGTGGATGGAGGTGCCTCCTTGCAACTGAGACAAGTACTGTCTGGGTAGATGGAGGCGTAAAAAGACAAAGTATGTAAGCAAGAGATGATTCAAATTCTACTCGTTTGTGGCTCAGAAGCAATGAGTCTGAGGCTATTGTTAGCTACTTTCCTTGACTCTCGCAATCCCTCGGTGAGTGCTGCCTAGGAAAGATCTGATGTGGAGAGGCCATGACTGCACTGCTTCTATCAGGAAACCATGAAGTCACCAGGGTGTACTTAGACACAGAAAAAGATTTTTAAATGTCAGTGGCATTACTCACGTCTTTTCTTACTGTCTCAGTATGTTCTTCATCATCACACAGAGATTGACACAGGTTCCCCTGGTCCCAGATCAAAAATAGAACACACTTCTCATTTTAGCTCTCCAACCATGCAACGGTGTGTCCCAAGCCTTCATAATCTTTTTCAATTCAAACCCTGAAGCCAACATAAACAAAGCGTTATCTGGGTGCTTTTATTATGTTTATGTACTTAGAACTTTTATATAAATTGTTTTCCCTTAAGATGCTTCTCCTTGCTGCCAAGTCCTGTTTTTCTGCTTGTATTTCCCTTTATTTAACTTTATTTTGATGCCAGTGGGTTGTGTGCTGGACTGTATTTTCTGTTTAATTGCAGGATGTTGGGCTCTTAGTAAAGCATAATGAGGAGCCCCGATTCACTCGCAGTTCAAGTGCTGTATGACGTGCTTCTGCATGGGATGAAAGGGATACATCTCTATGGCTGCCCTCAGTCTGGTTGTTCTGCCTGTGAATCAGCTGGACATGGGCAAATGGCCATCACCTCCTTCCCTCTTATCACCCTAATTCTTACCAGAACTCCTGATGTGTTCCTTGGGCTGGCTGTGTTTGCTGGATTTACTCAGACTTTCTTCTCCAACTTAACATCCTTCATTTTCTCTCTCTACCTGCATCCTCCCTGAGCTTCCAGGGGAATGACAAGCTCATCTACCTACTTCTCTAGTAACCTGGTCACAAAGACCACAGCTAACAGCTACCAATGAACAGTAAATTAGCAGACGCTGCCTTCATCTGGCCTGGCCACCTCATCAATTGCTAATTTTAAATATCATCACGTGGCATTGCTTCTACACTTAGTTTTTGATGAGGCCTACTTAGCCACATTCCTCTAACCTACCTGTTTCAAGATAACTTGTGATCAAGACTTTTCTTAGAACATTTCAGAGAAGACTAAAGCCAAGGATTGGTACTTAACCTTTATTCCTTGAGCACCCTCTTTGCTTTGTCATTTTCATATGGTGCCACAAATTCCTCTCCCTTCTAGGGCATAAAAAAACTGCTTCTTATTGGAGAAACATGGAATTCTGGAAACACATGAATTCTTATTTGGACTAACTCATTCTTACTTTACATTTGACCTACCATATTTTTCTCTTCATTTGGGCAAGCTTTGATTTTTAAACAATATATTTTTTTCTAATTACAAAATAAATACATATGTGATAAATTCAGAAAATACAGAAAGCTCTAGTGAAGAGACAGAGAATCACCTATAATCTTCCCATTTATTATTAATTGCTTTGAATCTTCCTAATCTCCTTTTTACATAGTAACACAGTTAGGATCATATTGTATATACTATTTGTATCTTCTTTTCACTCAACAATTCATCATTAATATTTTCTCATAGTGATAAATATTATACTATATTATAGTTGTTAATGATTACATAGGGTACAGTACTCCCTAATTTAATAAGTCAAATCCCCAATGGATTTGTTAATTAACTTGATTGTGAAAATCATTTCACAGCATATATGTGTATCAAAGCATCATGTTGTACACGTTAAATATATACAATTTTATTTGTCAATTATACCTCAATAAGGTTGAGGGAAAAAAAGAAAACAAAATTACAACAAAAATAAACCAAATGCCTTAAGTTGTTTCCAATTTGTTGACATTACAGATGATGTTTGAGTGAGCATTTCTGCCCATATCTTTTTGTATTCATCTTGAATTCCACTGAGCCACTATTTACTCACCGAGTCGAGCTCCATGTTGTCCTCTCTATTGTTCTCATTTGCTTTACCAGTTAAATGGACAGTATTTCTATACTGGTGTTTATCTTCTTCAACTGAGGCATGCCTATTGGGGGGGTGGTACATAAATTAAGGTTGTTTTTAAACAGTCCCCAGGATTTCTCACAAATTCTCTGATATCCACCTTTTGTAGTTCACCTATCCAAAATCAGGTACTACATGATGAAAGTTTTTTTTTAAAGATTTTATTTATTTATTTGACAGAGATAGAGACAGCCAGCGAGAGAGGGAACACTAGCAGGGGGAGTAGGAGAGGAAGAAGCAGGCTTATAGCGGAGGAGCCTGATGTGGGGCTCGATCCCATAACACCGGGATCATGCCCTGAGCCAAAGGCAGACGCCTAACCGCTGTGCCACTCAGGCGCCCCTACATGATGAATGTTTTAAGCTTTCTCCTCATTAGAGTTTGGTACTTATGGTCTTAATTGTATAATGATCATGATTATGAACTGGCTTACATAGGAATTCTGCCTACAGCAATTCCTGTCCATTCTTTAGAGCCAAGTCCAGGATATGTCTTTTCTATATGTATTTGAAGAGCATTTATGCCAGAGGCTATGTTTCCTATCCAAACCTCATGTCCACAGTTTGTCCCCATGATGGGTTCTGCCAGTTTGGATGTGGATACTAATCAAAGAGCACTGGGTGTTATACGCAACTAATGAATCATCGAACTTTGCATCAGAAACCAGGGATGTACTGTATGGTGACTAACATAATATAATAAAAAAACATTAAAAATATATTCTAGGAGTGTTTGGCTGGCTCAGTCAGAAGAGCATGTGACTCTTGATCTTGGGGTCATGAGTTCGAGCCTCCTGTTGGGTGTAGAGATTACTTAAAATGAATAAATGATTTTAAAAACTTGAAAAAAAAAAGAATCCAATTTTGCACCCTCCCAATATTTCTAGGACTGTCTTGTGATTTTTCCCTTATAGTTTTATATTATAATGTATCCTCATTATTGCCATACTTTTATTGTTTCTGTATAAAATCCACCCAAGGAAATGTTTTAATATTGTCTTTATCTGGTAGGCCATTGAATATTGACCTTGTACCCACTATGTGCAAAACATTGTGCTGTTTTTCACTCCATAAATAAGCAGATTAAAGGAGGGTTTATTTATTTGTATTTTTTTAAAGGAGGGTTTAAATATGGATGTGCTGATCCAAACCCATGCTTAATGTTAATCCAGGCCCATCATCATCAACCAAATAGATTTGTTATTACAAAGTACAAAAGCAAGTAGTTGCTGTACTATATATGTGTATTCATGACCATCATATTCTCTCCTTCTAAGCTATGTCTTCTCCTTCTATGACATTAAAGATGTTTTCTAGTTCCTTCTTGCAACATCTACAAAAGTGATTCTTAACATGATTGCATATAAGAATCAGCTAAGATTTGAAATATTCTAATGTCTGGGCCCTTTCTTTTTCTTTTTTTTAAAAGACTTTATTTATTTATGTGACACAGAGACAGCCAGCGAGAGAAGGAACACAAGCAGGGGGAGTGGGAGAGGAAGAAGCAGGCTCCCAGCAGAGGAGCCCGATGTGGGACTCGATCCTGCAACGCCAGGATCACGCCCTGAGCCAAAGGCAGATGCTTAACGACTGCGCTACCCAGGCGCCCCCATGCGCCCTTTCTTAAACCAATTAAATCTGGACTTTCAAGGGTGTGTATCAATCAGTGCTATCTAAAAGCTCTCCAGAAAATTCTGACATTCAGATAGTAGAGTCATTTGGTATTGAACAAAACACTTTGAGAATGGCCTTCGATGACCTCCAGAGAGTCAATAACCTCTATACTACTCGTTCTCAAATTTGCTGACAAGTAGAAACACTGGGGAGCTTGTAAAAATTCTAATGCCCAGGTCACACTCAAGAACAAATAAGAATCTCTGGGTATAAAACAACAGGCTTGTTTTATACTTCCAAACATATAACTAAATTTCAGATCCAGTGTGCTCTCTACCCTTGCAACTCAAAGTGTGCCCTCTGATCCAAAAGCATTGGCATCACCTGAGAGCTTGTTAGTAAAGCTGAGCCTCAGGTCTACCATATTAGCAGATGATTTTTGTCACCTTAAAGTTTCAGTGTCATTGCTTACACAAAGGATTTTAGCCCTGAAGCTTAGAACCTAAACTTTAAGGCTTGTTATTTTGTTTATCATTTTAATTCATTTAGTGAGGAGTAGAAAGTAACATGAAGAAGCAGTTCCAAAGATTTATTTCAAAAATCATCTGGACCTTTTCAGAGAGCTGCATGTCTCCTTGGCATTTCATCCCTTTTGCTCTTGCTGGTTTCATCTTTAAATTTTTGTTGTAGTTCTTTCATGTCTTTTGCTTTTGGTCTTGCACGTGTTGGCTGACTGCAAGAGGTTGAGGGAAAGTATGATGCTAAATGAGAAGTGAGGGAGGCAAAAAGCCTTTATGCTCTTGATCTAAAAATGAAATGACACCCTAAATATGAAGTACCAATTACCTGAAGATGCACCCACACCCTGAGATGGGGGAGAAGATGGCAGCCACAGCACTTCACCTGAGTGGGGCTAGCTCTACTCCCAGTTGGAAAAATGGGGTTCCCTGATTGCATGATCACACCTGAACCTCTTCCAACACTACACAAGCAGCAATCTCTTCAGGGGGCAGAAGTTGCTCTTAAGTAAGTGTTTTAGCATGGATTGAGAAACAACATTTCCATTTATATTGGGTCATAGTCACTTAGCATTGAAGAAGCTTCTTAGACATAACAGGTGCTTTGAGGATTTGCATTAACTCCTTCTGCATCATGGCTGATAATCTGGTGGGGAGCAATGGCTGTTGGGAGATTGCCCAAATGTCTACAGGAGTTGTCCTTGTTTTCAGAATCCCCCTGTTTCTGCAGTCACTGCCTCCTTCTCCACCCGCCCCCCACGGCCTGGCCTCTGCCCCTACACGACTACCTTACTCCCTGCATCCCAGAGTGCTCCTCACTCCTGAACACACACACCACAGTAGACCTTCTGTGTCTCCTTCTTAAAAGTCTCTCTCTCAGCTTCCAGTGGGCCTTCCTAACCAGCAAGGAATCTCTTCTGTAGCGGATAGTAGGTTGAGGGGTAAATTACCTTCCCTGTACCCAAAACAAAGGTAATAATATTTTCACAGTGGAATCATAAGGCAGAAATCCCACAGAAGTCAATATAATAATGAAATAGCTAAAATTTGTTAGGCCCTTCTCTTTACCAGGTACCTCACGAGCACTATTTCATTTAACTCTCACAACAACTGTCCAAAGTTAGTGTTATTATTATTTTTATCTCCGCTTTATAGATGAAAAAAGTAAATAAGAGACCCAAGATTTCACAGCTAGTCAGTGTCAAGCCTGGCAGGATGCAGACCCAGGCGCTCTAACCTCAGAGCCCAGACTCCTACCTTTAACCTGAAATAACTTCTAAGTGAGATTGTCTTGAAACATGAGGGATTTATATTTGGTTTAGTATGAAAATTTTAAGTATACAAAAATTAGAAGGAATAGTATAATGAACTCTTATCTATCTACCACCTAAGTTTATCAGTCCTTAACATTTTGTCTTCTTCATTTCATCCACATTTATTTTTATTGAATTGTTTTAAAGTAAATGTCAGATAATGATACTTCACCCCTGTAGTGGCTTGAATGGTGACCCACAAATGTATCATATTACTTTGTATGGTAAAAGGTCGAATATTACTTTATTTGGAAAATGGATCTTTGCGGATATAATTAATTTAAGAATCTTGAGATGAGGAGATCATCCTGGGTTATCTTGGGGGGGGGGCTATATCCAATGACAAGATTCCTTTTAAGAGAAAATCAGAGGCAGATTTGATAGAGACAGTAGAGAAGAAGGTACACACAGATGAGGAGAAGATGGGAGGCAAAGATCAGAGGTATGTGGCCACAAGCCAAGGAATGCCTGGAGCTACCAGAAGCTCAAAGAAGCAGGAAAGTACTCTCCCCTAGAGCCATGTGGGATGGCAAAGACCTGCCAACATCTTGATTTTGAACTTCTAGCCTCTAGAACTGTGAGTAAATTTTTGTTGTTTTAAGCCTCAAATTTGTGGTGATTTATTATGGCAGCCCTAAGAAACTAGTACAACCATTAATACTTTACGTGTATCACCAACAAAATAAGGATATTCTCCTACCTAGCCACAATACAGTGATCACACCTAGCAAAAGTAACACTAATTCCTTAATGTCATCTAATACAAAGCTTATAATCAAATTGTTCTCCAGAGGTGTTTTAGGGCTGATTTATTCAAATAGGGTCTGATGATCTATATATTGTATTTCGTTATTGCTCCTTACAAATCTATTTTAATCTAGAAATCTTCTCTCTTCACTTCTTCCCCTTTTCATAGCATTGACTTACGGAAGAGCGTATAGAATGACTCACATTCTGGATTTGTCTGGTTGCTAGAATGGGGGACTTTTGGACACTAACAGTTCTGCTGGGCAAAGGTTTTCTCAAAGTCCTCTTGGATCCCACTCTGTTTATAGTGCCTGCCTGCGGGCAGATGGGAGGCAATGACAGACTGGGGAGATGTGCTGCTGGCTGGATCTTCCTGGGGCTTCCTCCATGGGCTTATGCCTCTCCTTTCTCAGAGTTTGATGCTCTTCCTGGAGAGAAGACAGGAATCGGGGCTTGTTCCCACTATACTAGAATTGATCTGTGGCAGCTTGGAGAAGTAGGCAGTTTTGTTTTCAGGGATTTCCACTAGCACTGACCCTAAAACACTTGTACTCCCGTGTAGGGCACAATGAGGCTGGAATTCCACCTTTTGAGATACTTGTTATTGTGTAAATGTTGCCTGCTCCCTTTGAAATCATCATATCCCTAGACAACTAACACAGTGCTATGAATTGGTTTTATATTGATATGTGTGGCTTTCCCACTGATTGGGTGGTCGAGAGGGATTTGGGGCAATGGATGTTTGACAAAGAAAACCTTCCCCTACTTTCTAGTTTTGCCAATGGCTGATACGTGGAACTGGAGGACTGCAGAGAATTGCCAATACCAAAGTCAGGCTTCACATTGATCATGCAGCAGCTCGTGGGGAGGAAGCCAAAGGTACCTAGTTCCTTGCCATATGAGAATTTCCATCAACTATGGAAGAAGACAGAAAGGAAAACAACACACTCTTTAGAAATTGCCACTGGTGTCTTGACAGGTTACTTCTGAATCAGCTACAGGTTTCCCTCACTATCTGAAAGTAGAGCATTCCTATGAAACCTTTTGTGAGCTGAAATGGTATAAAATGAAGAAGCAATTTCCATTGCAAAAGTGAAAATCCTCTTCACATTTTTTTTTCAGTTAGCAAAAAACAGGTTCTAATGCCGGTCTTTTGTAAAAAGCGAAGTGGTATAAAGTGAACTTTCTGGTAGTGGGGGAGACCTGCATTCTTCTTTCCCCCATCTATTCAAAGCCAAGGAAACATTTTCTCATCACTGTGTGTCTCAAAGCTCTGAAATAAGGCATCCTTTCCTGTCTTTTATTTGATTTAAGGTCTGCTTCGGGCATTTATTGAACTGATTAGCACATTAGTTTTATTATTCTCTTCCATGTCCTTTTATGTTCTGGTGAGTTTATTAGGTGAGGCCAGTTTCCTTCTGAGAGTTTAATCCAAAGGCCTTCACTAGAAGGCTAGCATATTTCCTTTTCTCATAAAGATAAGAAAATGTCAAGAGGCACAACAAAGATAGCAGACCATCTGAGCCTGACTTATGAAAAGAGTCCATGTCAAACTTGCTAGTGAGATTGACTTCAACACTTGCTGGCTTACTTCTCCTGATTCCTGGTTCACAACTGAAATAAGTAATCCCCTGAGGGGTGCTGGTTTATTCTGTTGCTTACTCAAGGATCTGGATTTCTTCTTCTTCTTCTTCATCATCTTCTTCTTTCTTAAGGTTTTTGGTAGAAAAGACATGGAGTGTGAGAGAAAGAGAGAAATCAAAAGTGTCTATAGAATTTTGAGCAAAATGTAGGGTAGGAATTTCATTTGCTGACATGGAGTAAACTGTTGAAAGAAAGTCTTTCATTTAGGGGAGGAAGAGTATGGGATGGGGGGGGTGGAATCAGAGATTTGGTTTTGAATATGTTAAGTTGAAGACACCCAGTATATATCCAAACTGAGACACACAGCTAGGTAAACAAGACTAAAGTTCAGGGAGTCGTCATCATATGCCTGCTACTTAAAGTCATGTGAGGAAGAGTATATAAAGAAGAGAAGAGGCTCTCTGTTGTTTACAGTAGGGGTCAGCAATCTTTTTCTGTAAAAGGCCAGACTGAAAATATTTTAGGCTTTGCAAGCTGTCACAATTATTCAACTCTGCCTTTATAGTGAAAGCAGTCATGTGCAATATGGAAAGGAATGAAGGTGAGTGTGTTCCTAATAAAACTAGTTATAGAGGTAGCCAGCAGGCCAGATTTGGAGGGCTCTAATTTGCTGACCCTTGGTTTAGAGGTCAGATTTAGAGGCTCATAAGAGGGAAAAATAAAAATTCTGAGCATATACTTTAAACTTTTATTCTCTAAGCAAAGGAATTGTGTGTTTGTGTGTATATGTCAATGAACACATGCACATGCATGTGCCATATATTTGTGTAAAAGACAAGAAGAATATCTCCGAACCAGAGAGAGCAGCCAGAATTCTGTAACCATGAGATTATAGAGAACCCAGAGTTCCCCATGCATGGTGAAAGACCTGAGTTGGACTCATGGCCTGGAACCAGAAACTGGGTAGGGCTTCCCTGCCCAAGAAAGGAAGGCTGAAAAAAGTGATACTACTGTCTTTGGCTCTGGCTTTCATAGAGTATAAATTATGGCAAGAAGAAGCAAAATTGTCATTCAGAAAGTTCAGAGTCTGGACAGAGCTTCCTGCCAGTTGAGTGAATGGATCTTGATATTCACAGTTCATCTTGAAACTGGTTTATTAAAGACCTGGTTCTGGCTCTGGACTGGAGAATTTTAGCGGGAAATTTACAAAGAGCAAAGTGAGACCACAGCCAAGGAACACAAACCAGTGAAAACGCTTTGCACTCAAGGTAAAACTACAGAAGTAGGCTATTTAAAATTTTAAAGCACATTAGGAAATTTAATATCAAGAATGAGACCAACAAAAGAGGGGAGAAATAGATAAATACACACATGGAAAAATGTAAACAGTAGAACAATCTCAATGTGACTTTAAAATAAGTATATTTAAGGTTCTCAAATAGATACAGATAAGAATTTTTTTTTAAAGATTTTATTTATTTATTTATTTAACAGAGATAGAGACAGCCAGAGAGAGAGGGAACACAAGCAGGGGGAGTGGGAGAGAAAGAAGCAGGCTCATAGAAGAAGGGCCTGATGTGGGGCTCGATCCCAGAACGCCAGGATCACGCCCTGAGCCGAAGGCAGACGCTTAACCGCTGTGCCACCCAGGTGCCCCCACAGATAAGAATTTTATACAGAGAGGCAATTATGAAAATAAAATAGATTGAAATGAGTCAAAAACCAATTAGAAATCCTGGAAATGAAAATACAGTAATTGGAATAAAAGTCTTATTAAACAGAGTGATTTCTAGACTAGACTTAGTTAAAGAAAGAATTAGAAAATTGAAAAATGATATAGAGAATATCACCCAGGATTCAATATAGAGAGATAAAAAGGTAAAAATATGAATAAGGCATTAAGAGACACAGAGCCACTGAAAGACTTATGTATATTTTTTATATAAAAATAGATGTCTCAGGGAGAGAGAATGGTGAAGAAACAATATTTGAAATTGGGTTTTTTCAAAAAGGCAGCTATATCTTGTTTACAAAAGTCACATATAAAATAAAATGACGGGTTGAAAATTTTAAACATATGGAAAAAAGTATTCAAACACTACACAAAAGAAAACTAATAATAACATTGGGCACAATGAAATTTAAGGAAAACAACGCTAATTCTTATAATAGCTGAAAAGGCTTTAACACTGAAAAAAGAATGAGTTTTCAGATGCAAGGTGCATACCAAGTGCTGAAAGTGGTAAAAGAAAAAAATTCCCAACTCGATTTATTATACTGAAATATCAAAACCTCAAAGATTAAGGAAAAAAACTCAAAAGCCAACATAATGTAAAAAAGAATGTTAAAAGCTACAAAGGAAACAGACAAAAAGCAGATTTTTCATGAGAACAGTAAATACCTGAAGAAGTGGAGTAATATCTTCAAAGTGCTAAGGGAAAATAACTACTAACCTAAAAAGATATATCCAGCTAAACTAGCTTTCAGGAATAACAATAAACTGAAGATGTTTTCAGAAATACAAAGACAAATGGAATGTACCATACAGAGAACTCTTGGTGAGAGACTGTCCATTTTTTAGCAAAAAGAAAAGTGGACTTGGAATGAGATACAATGTGATGCAAGAAACAATTGGAAACATCTAAATTGATAGACTATGCTTATATATTATTAACTACAATCTATATGAGAGCAACAACCATAATTTTGAGTTTTATTTGTTAAGGTGAAAGTTTAAAAATAAAATGAAGCTGTAATGTCTAGAACAGAGGTTGGAAAATTTCTTCTGCAAAGGACTATGTATTAAATGTTTTTGACTTTGTTAGTCGTGTGGTCTCTGTTGTGACTATTCAACTATGTCATTGTAAAAACAGCTACAGGTAACATGTAAACAAATGAGAGCGGCCATGTTCCAATAAAACTTTTTTTATGGACATGGAAATTTGAATTTTGTGCAATTTTGATGTCATGAACTATTCTTCTTCTTTTGATTAAAAAATCATTTAAAAATATGATATCATTTTGTAGCTCATGAGCTATACAAATATAGGTAGCAGGCAGGATTTGGCCTGTTGCCTGCAGTTTGCTGTCGATGGTTTGTCTGTAGTAGCAAGAAAGATGGGCAGTGTGGGAGGTAGGGAAAAGGGGACTATTGAATGGGTAAGTTGAGATCAGGGAGGCTAAATATCTACAGTCATTAGTAGAAAAAATTAAGAGTAACCAATAAAATAATAGAAATGCAATATACAGCTTCAAAACCAGCAGAGAAAAAAAGTGAAATAAAGAACGTTTATAAAAACCACAGAAGGTAAGAAATGAGATAAAAACAGAAAAACACAATTAAAACAACTGCAAAATGAATTGGTTTAGTAAGTCTAACTATATTACTTATAATGAATGTAAATAGATTTAAATGCACCTAAAAAGAAGGACTGTATAACTGGATTTTTTTCCAAAAGACAGATAAAAGTCGCATATAAACAATAATGCCAGGTTGAAAATTAAAAAAAAAAAAAACAGGGAAAGAGGTATTCAAACACAACAAAAGGAAGCTAATAGTAACATTAGGCAAAATGAACTTTAAGGGAAAAAGCACTAATTTCTACAATAGTATTAATTAAAATAAAGAGGAACGTTATATAATATGAAAAATCAACATACACCAATGGATGAAATAATAATAAAATTGTATGCATTCAACAACATAGCCCAGAAACACTGGCAAAATTACAAAGAGGTACATATAACCATAGGGGGAGATTTTAATACTTTTGTCTCCAATTTCAAATTTTGTCTCAAATCACAGACAAATTTCTGCCTGTTCTTTTGCCCATACATTGTATGTGTGTATGTATGTGTGTATGTATGTAGTGTGTGTGTATATATATATATATATATTTTTACCAAATGGAACATTTATTTAAAAATGTTTAAGACTCGCTAAATCTTATATAGATCAATATCTTATATAGATCACATTTCCTAACAACAATGCAATTAAATTAGAACTCTAATATAAAATAGTAACAAAAACCCAACCTATATATTTGGAAACTAAAAATTACACACTTTAAGAATTCATGAAGTTAGGGAAGAAATAAAAACAAAACTGCAAAATACTAGGATTGAACAACAGTGCAGTAGTACATTTCAAAATATGAGTGAATGATTAATATACAGTGTATAAAAAAGGAAAGAGTGAAAGGAAGGAAAAAGATAATAACAGAAGTTAATAACATTAAAAAAACAAGTCAAAAATAACAAAATTAATAAGAAACAGCACAATCAAGCATTTATTTCCAGGGAAAGGTAAAAAAAGACAAGTGAAGAAAACATGGAACAGATGAAAATAAACAATTTAAGGAATGAAAAGTATGGGCATAAATTAATACACAATGAAGAAAAAGTCAGTATAGAAAACTGAAAAACTTGAGGCCAGAAAATTGTGAGGCAAATAGAATAGATACTGTTTTGGAAAAATAAATTATAAAATTAGTCTTAAAGAAGTAAGTACACCACTTGCCATTAAAGACATTGATTACATATATCAGTATGAACAGATCTCAAATATTTATTAAGTTGAAAAGTTGTGGAATTTCACATAGAGTATTATACTAAAGTTTATTTTTTAAATTAATACTATCTGCTTTTTGAGCATGTATATATTTAAGAAAAGTGTAAGGTATAACTTGGATTGACACCAAATTCATGATGGTGGTTGACCCTGAGGAGAGAAGGAGAGGAGCAAAACGACATTTTCTGTAGGAGTTAATCAAAAACAAAGTGCTGAAGAAACTGTTAAAAAATAATTTTCAAAAAACTGTGAAGTCCCTCATATCGGTATAAAATGAACACGTTATAGATTTTCTTTAACTTAATCATAGAGGGAACTAGTCAGATGTTATAATGGATTCAAAAGAGAATCCAGGAACAGACACATTTATAGATCAGCAATATTGAAATGTGTGTAAAATTGTTTTTCCAGGGCAAAAAGAAGAGACAGAATTTGTATGTCTATAGATAAGAATTATTTTGCATTGCTGTCAGAATCTACAATATAAAGAGTTGCACAGTAGTTTCCATGGAATCAGAATCTGATAACCTGAGAGGTCTCCTCTAGAGTCTAGACAATACATAGTTTTCCACTAAAGCACACTTTTTCTCTACACAACCATAAAAACATTTGCTCATTTTACTTTGCAGGTACATGTGTTTTTTGTTATATTATTTTCTGTGCTTTTCTTTATTTAAAAACAATTCACTATTTTAAATTTAAAGGACTATATTCTTGCCACATCGCCTCACTGCTCACCCCAGCCCCAAACTGCAAAGGTTCTGATTCTGTAGGTCTGGAGAAGGGGCTAAGAATTTGTTATTTTAAAAACTAACCCAGGTTATTCTGAAATGCAGCTATGTTTGAGCATCTCTCACTAGATGGCAACTAACATTCCTCCCAAATCTGAGATTCAGACTTGTGCCTTTGTTCTCTGGTTTGTGAGCAGAAGTGGGATTAAGGACGGGGTAAGGGAAGGGCAAATAAGAGAAATGCTTGAAGCCTTGACCTGGAGAGGGAAGATTCAGCAACCCATCCTGCACCTAGGTTAGCAGGATGTACATATCAGATGCCAGGCATTTTTTATAGATAAACTTACCATTTCCACTGAGCAGAATTAGGACAATAGCCATTTAGTACAGTGTCTGGGCAAATCTCTTAATTGTGCTATACCTCTTTCTCATTATAAGGATCATAATCTGTGCCCTGTCTACCTCAGAGGGCTACTATGCAAATGTATTTCAGCTACTTTATAAACTGTAAAGTGCTATGCAACCAAAAAATGTTATAATGATGTTTACTGGTAGTGGTCATAATTTTAACAGACTAGTTACACAGAGGATTAGAGATTGTACTATAATTCTTTTGAAAGGAAAGTGTGAAAGGAAAAAAAAATAGAAGCTCTTAGCAGCACAAAAATGTATTTTAAAATATCTAGCAAAAACCTATGAGTCTTATTAATTTAGGGACCCAATGACATAAGCAAGATTGTAATTTATATTGAAATAGAGTTAGGGTCAGCTACCATTGGATGGAAAAACTTTACTTGGTAGGAGTTGTTCAAAAGTAGAATGGGAATCAGGTTATTTAAACAGGGATTCTGTGATTATTTTGTAGATTAGGCTGATCCAAAAGTTCTTATGAGAATAAACAAGTAAAATTATCAAAAAACAGACAGTAACTCACTGAACTCATCTCCATGACCTTTCGTTTTCTTCTTCTGGTTATTTGAATTCTACTCAATTTTCAGACCCACTGTATTCCTGTGTGGATTTTTCTTTGCCCACCGTAGCTCACAATTCTTTCTCCTTCCTCTGAACTCCAAACAGCACTTCTGGTCTCCATCACTCATGATTTTGGCCCATATCCCACGATATGACTGTTGTGGATGACTTGACAGTTCTTTTTACCTATTTTGTCTCTTCCTCCTCAGATAATACGTGATGTAAGGCCAACAGCAGTGCTGTATACATCTTAGGATTTCCCATAGCCCCAGCCTAGTATCTTACAAAAGGGACTGGAGACTCTGGCCACCTCTCTAAATTATGTGAGCCATTGACCAACTCCTGAAACATCTGATCTTGTCTTGGAAGAGGATGAGATATATAGTTTTTGCGAGGTTTATGGCATAGATTAGTTTTAGGAATTCACTTGATCATTCATATTTTTAAAAATCTTGTTACTGATAAAGTAGCTGAATCTCAAGGACAATTTAAGCCAGAGATTTGAGCGCAGCCAGGACTTTGTCTCGCTCTCTCTTCTCTTATCTAGCTTATCTTTGGTGTCCATATTATTCAGCTTCATAGCAGAAAATTCTCTTCCATGTTGTGGAAATCCTGATTGTCAAAGTTGCTGGAATTTATAACTTATGATTTTTATCAATGGGAAGGGATTGACATGCTTTTTCTTTATCAAGTTCACAATTACTGGGAAATGTCTTTCATTGGTCCAGCTTGGGTCAGGTGATGATGTATAATTAATCAAGTATAATTAACACACAGTGTTATATTAGTTTCAGGTGTACAATAATGGCAATCTACTTTAGTCAGGAGTGAAGATCAAGTCACTCACGTTAAAACATGGATTCTTCCATCTGAACCATGTGGTTGGAATGGGAGGCAAAGAGTGAAGAGTGTTATTTCTCAAAAGACAAAATAGCAGGTTTCGACCATACTTCCAAATTGCATTTCAACTATTCTTAATTGGAATCAAGCCTCTTTGTTGTCCTTACACATCTTGCTGCTTTCTACCTCTATCCCTTTCCCCCTAGACTACCCTCCAGATTTATTTATAAGGCTTTGAAGTCTTCTATTCCAAGGAGATTTCTCCTGCCTCCATCCTCTGCTATCAATTCCTTTTGTACAAACATTTCCATTAAATGCTGTATCGTAATGACATGGTATTGTAATTTAAGTTAGGAGACCCACATTTAGGTCCTTATCCTGAGATTGCTAACTATGTGACTATGCAAATTCCCTAACTTCTCTGAGCCTCAGTGTTACCTTCTATAAAGATTATAATGCCCACGTCACATATATAGTTCAACATCTAAGTAAAATAATGCATTAAAAATTACTTTGTAAATTACTCTAAAGATAGAAGGTAGTTTTATATCTCAGTGCATGGTGCAGGAAGGATCTTTAATGCAGAGGCTTACCCTCAGACATGTGGTGAGACATTTCTGGAGCCTCAAAGCCAAGCTTACAACATCTGAGCCTGAGGATACCACTGCCATCTATATAATGGTTCAGATAATATTAACATTACTGGATTAAGAAGTAGTTGTATTATTCAACATAGTACTAGAAGTCCTTGCAACAGCAATCAGAAGACAAAAAGGGATCAAAGGTATCCA
>NC_048218.1:146099763-146145618 GCF_002007445.2 Ailuropoda melanoleuca | reverse complement strand
CATCGGAATCTGGGGATGTACTGTATGGTGATTAACATAATATAATAAAATTAAATTAAAAAAAAAAGAAGTAGTTGTATACTAGTGGTAATAAGCACATAAAAAAACGTTCAACATCATTAGCCATTAAGGAAATTTAAGTAGAATCTACAATGATATGCTACCTTATATCCACTATGATGGCTGTAATAAAAAGACAAATAATAACAAGTACTGACAAGGATGTGGGAAACAGGAACCTTCATATATTGCTGATAGGAATGTAAAATGTGTGGCAAACACTCTAGCAGTTACCCAGAGTTAAACACAGAGTTACCCAATAAACATCCATGTATATACCCAGGAGAAGTGAAAATGCACAAAAACTTGTACACCAATGTTCCTACTAACATTATTCACAAGAGCCAAAAGGTACAAACAATTTGTCAGTAGAAAAAATGACTGGATAAACAAATATGTTATATCCATACAATGGAATATTATTTGGCAATAGAAAGGAATGAAGTGATACATGCTATAACATGGAGAAACTTTGAAAATATTATACTAAGTGAAAGGAGCCGGTCCATGTATGGTATGTTCCATTTATATAAAAGGTTCAAATCTTTAGAGACAGAAAGTAGACTATTAGCTGTGTTTATGCGAGGGAGGTGGGAAGTAACTGTTAGTGAATACAAGGCTTCCTTTTGGGATGATGAAAATGTTCTAAAATTAGATTGTGGTGATCATTGCATAAGTGTAAATATTCTAAAAGCCATTGAATTGTACACTTTAAATGGGTGACTGTTATGGTATGAAAATGATCTCGATAAAACTATTTTAGAGATACAGAAGGATCAACACTATGTTTTTAAAAATTTATTTATTTTAGAGAGAGAGAGTGCATGTGTGGAGGGGGGAGGGACAGAGGGAGAGGGGACCAAACAGACAATGCTGGGCTCAATCTCAGGACCCTGAGATCACAACCTGATTGGAAACTAAAAGCTGGAGGCTCAACCATCCGCGCGACCCAGGCGCCCCTGGATCGACATTTTTTCAAAAGAATGAAAAGCAAAGTGGAAGTAGTACCTTGTGTCAACAAGCAGGGAAAATAGTGATGTTCGGAAGCACAGTTTCAACCTACACACTCAAATTCAGAGTTAAGACCTTCAGTCTCTCTGCTGGGGTGCTGCCAAGAGCTCTTTCACAAACCTCCATTCCCTTGTTTATGTACTTCACTGCATTTGACGTGTCCTTCCTTCCTCATCCACCTACTGAATTCTTATTCATCCTTTGAGAATCATCTCAGGTATACTCTCCCTGTGAATTCTTTCTTATGACTGCTTCTCTTCTAGATAATGGTAGTGGCTTCCTCCTCTTCCACTCCCATAGTCCCCACAAGTCATTTTCAGAGGGTTGATCTCACTCACTTATGACTTTTATGGGTACATAAAAGCAATTTCTTTATTAATATCCCCACCACCTGTCATGATGGCTTCCCCAAGTAGATACTCAGTAAACATTTGCTAAAAGGATAAATAGAGCAGGTGTCCCAGAAGTAGAATGAATACTAGATGGAGATTTAGGTCAGGGACTCAGAAACAAAGTCAAAGGCCAAAATCCCACTGGGAAAGCTGTGTGGGAAGCCAACTGTCAATGCAGTGACTGCCTAGGCGGTGGGCAAGGGTGACTCAGAGAACAAGGAGGGACTCTTGTAACCAGCACAGCTGGAAGTTTAGTGAGCTCAACTGTGGTCAGCTAGAGATGGCACCGTTAACATATATGAGATAGAGACTACTGGCTTCTGTTACTACCTGGTTGTTTGTTACTTTATTCAATTAAATTTTAAGGTCCATAAGGGCAGGGCTATAATTTCTTTGTTATGTGTTCCATAGATACTCCACAATTGTTTGTTAAGTGAACTAATTTTACCCTAAACTTTTATCCTGAAAAAGAGTGAACATTCTACTTCCTTTTTTTACTGGTTCATTATTCTAACTCCTTCAAAAATGAAATGTAAAACATAGGAAAGTGATTCTCTTCCAATTTAAGGTAGATACTGTGAGTTTGGGGGGAGAATACTGTATCATTGAAGAACTAACTCAAATTGTGAAACCAAGTGAAAGGAAAAATAGTGCCCATCATTGTAGCACCATGGCAGATCATACATTCATTTGTTTATTTGTTATAGGCTATCTTTCCACACTAATAGGTAAGCTCTGAGAGAGTCAAGATTTTTATCTGTTTGGTTCCCTGAGGTATCCTGAGCATTTGAAGTTTCAAGCATAAAATAGTACTTGATAAATATACAGGGAAAGAAGAAGGGAGGGATGGAGGGAAAGATGACTTTTATGTATGGAAATGTGTAAAAACCAGGAATTAGTGCTGGATCAATTTTACTCAACATTGTTATAAATAAAAAAATGCCTGCTAGAATAAAATTTTCTGCAGAGCTCTCTGTATAGTGACATACTGAGGCAATAAGAATAAACTGAAAAAGGAAATAACTTGGCCATATGAGTGGGCAGAAAAATGGCAAATAAGCTTCCTGTAGACTGATGTAAGATGATAGCACATTATGGGAAAATGGCACAAATGTGCCTATGAGATAATGGCATCTAACTATCAAATCTGAACCAGGAGAGAATCTGAAGTGTTGTTGAATGCAACCTTCTTTATGCTCAGGGGTTACACTTCAACTTCAGTGCAGTGAAAGAAACAGGTCCCATATTATTTTAATTATGCCTCAGGACTTGGGTGAAAAATGTCTGTGGAAAATAAAGAAATCTTTTTGTAATGGTTGTGTCACGATTTTCTCTCTATTCTTGCTATGTCCTCAATTCCGGCCTGCAATATATGGATGTGGGCCTGTTTCTTCACCAAAAAGGCAAGTGTAGGCTCAGTTCAGGTGGCACAGTTAGGGTGCCCGCTCTGCAGGAAGGGTTCCCACAGCTCTTGCTGTGGTAGCTCAGCTGCTTTGAATAAGAAGGACCTACTACGCTCTGGCTATAGCTGACTAGAATCTAAGCAGAATTTACTACCCACATTTTTCCCCCTTATGCCCTGTATAAATCTAAGTTACTTAAAGTTGGCTTGAGTAGGTTTCTATTTATTGCAATGAAAGAAACCCCAGCTATCAGTAGGAAATGTGTTTCAAGAAGAAAAACACATCCCCTATCCGATCCTGCATAAAACTTGAGGTAAATCAACTCAAATGGTAAAGAGGCTTGGAAGCAGATCCTGGAAAGGACTGAATAGTTTATCCAGGTTGGAAGCAGTCCCAACTCAAATGTACCTTGGCCTATATCTGGAGAGCCTTTGTTTATCATTCAACTCTGACATGAAGAAGTCTGAGGGGATCTCCTGGCCATCTCTTCAAGTGTTGCTATCTAATACCCAAGGTGGAAAGTAGAGTTACTTTTGTGTCAACAAACTTTGACCTGCAAATCTAGGCCTCTATGTGATTTTACTATTGTTTTCCATTGTTGGTTATTATATTAATCCTCTCTAGAGAAACAGAACAAATAGGATATACCTATAGGTCCACCTATCCGTAGATATCAAGAGATTTATTGTAAGGTATTGTCTCTCATGATTGGGGAAGCCAAGCAGTCTCAAGATCTACCATCTGCAAGCTGGAGACCCAGCAAAGCCAGAGGTGTAGTTCAAAGGCCTTAGAGCCAGAGAGCTGTTGGTATAGATTATAGCCCATGTCTGAAGGCCTGAGAACCAGGAGCACAGAGGGCAGAAGATCTATGTCCCAGTTCAACAGTCAGGCAGAGAATGGATTCAACCTTCTCCCACCTTTTTATTTAGTTCACACCCTCAGTGGGTTGGATAATGCCCATTCACATTAGGAAGGGCCGTTTGTTTTACTTAGTTAATCCACCAACTCAAATGGGGATCTCTTCTGGAAACACCTTCAGGGACACACCCAGAAATAATATTTAACTAGCTACCTGGGCATCCCTGGGCCCACACAACCTGACACATAAAACTAACCATCACAGTTTTCTTGGTAAATATTTATTTTGGAAAAAAAATAAACACACCAAAGACACTTGTTTGAATTTAATTCTGGTCTCTACACCTAATGAGTAACAATATAGAACGTAAGATGGAAGAGCAATCAGGATGACTGGAGGAACTGATTGTCTCCACACTGACTCAATTTTATTTTGAAGAAGGATTGTAACATGAAGAGGCAGACGTTGAGAGGGGTAGTGTTATAACCAATAAATTAATGAATAGCATGTAATTTATGTTAACTTTAATTCTCATAACAATGCTATAATAAAAATATGATTATTATCCTTATTATCCTAATTTGCCTAAGGTCTCATAGTAGAAAAGCTGGGATTTGATTCTAGCCAGTCTGGCATCAGAGTTTATTATTTTAGCTGCCACACTAGATGACCTCTAATGGATACTGAATTAAGCTCAACTGTTGGAATACTTAAAAAACTTATAAATTTATAGAACTCTTTATACCAAGATGTGGCAATGGCTGCAAATATAAATAGGCATGACTGATAAATTTATGAATGTTAAATTTATAATGTAACATGAAAGGATATTGGAGAAACTGGAGGATATCCACCCGTAGATGCTGAGGATCTGGAGACAACCACTATGTCTTCCCAAATTCTGCCTAAGGGACCCTGTTCCAGAAAACCAGAGAGACATGTGGAAGCCAGGTCTAATCCAGTCTACAATGTCTCATGCTTCAACTGTATGTCATAATAACTACAGAAAGGATATTTTAAAGATCTTTAAGCTTCCTCTTGCATCTTGCCACTCCCATTGCTGGTGATGGACAGCAATGGCGCAGAACAGTCAATAGGCCTGGTCCTGGTAGCTTTCTCATGCATGTTTTCATGCTGGACATCCTCCTGCTGCTTTACCTCTTTGCTAAGTGAAATGGGTATTTGGTTTTTAAATCCCATTTATCATCAATGATACTTTATTGTATGGAATACTTTATAATCAAAATTAAAACAGTAAAATCTATTTTTAAAATAAATTTTATTTAATACATTAAAACAATTATCAGGTAAGATGATCTTATAATTTCACATGCAGCCACAAATGCAAAATTGATGGTACCTGACTGCGCCTGAGGCCTCTCTCTATTAAAAAGCTGTCCTTTAGGGGCGCCTGGGTAGCGCAGTCCTTTAGCGTCTGCCTTCGGCTCAGGGCGTGATCCCGGCGTTTCGAGATCGAGTCCCACATCAGGCTCCTCCGCTGGGGGCCTGCTTCTTCCTCTCCCACTCCCCTGCTGTGTACCCTCTCTCGTTGGCTGTCTGTCACATAAATAAAATAAAATCTTTAAAAGAAAAAAAAAGCTGTCCTTTAAATGTCAGTGTCCATTAAATGTGAGAAATATAAGCTTAGTGAATGAGTTTTTAAATTTCTCTCCTTCCCCAACACTGAAATACTGAAGTATAAGACCAAAAAGCTTTTAAAAAAAGGAAAAAGCAGAGAGAGGGTTGGAGGGAAAGAGGAGAGCTATTAGGAGAGCTTTGGCTTGCTGACTGTTGCCATAGGAACCATTTACCAGTTGTTCAAGATATCAGTTCCTGAGGAAGACAAGAGTAGCAAACAAAGTAAAACCAACAAATGAAGAAAACAAAGGGATCTGGCACTAGAAAGTATTAAACACTTTTTTATGTGCATGCATTTGAGAAGATGGTATTTTTTCAGAGAGGGAGGGCAGGGTAGGGAGATGCCCAAAATGTGATAATCATTTCCCTTTCGAAGAACAGATAGTAATGAGTTAGGAGGAGGCCCTGATTGGCTACCACATTCTCCTCCAAAGCTCATGACCACTCCATGGGTCGATCTTGAGAAAGACCGAAAACCTCGATTGCAAATCCTCTTTTTCCTTTCAACCAGACTGTAGAACCCTGTAGCAGGCGTTCAGTAGGTTTGATGACTGGCCAACCATTCTCCCACATAGAGGTTTCTAAAGATTGCCTTTAAGATCAATGAAGACAGAGTCTCAGCGCGAGGATATGTATTTGAAATCTCAAAGGAGAAAACAATTTCTTCCTCAAAACCTGACAGCCAAATACATTTCTTTGAAGTTACAGCTCGTTTTCAATTTCCTATTTGCTCAACACGTGGAGCCACATTCCAAGTGAATTATCAGGTTAAAAACTAAACTTATTATTTTTTACTTTCTAATTAATATACACTTTTATGCTGCTATGCAGGCAAAGTAGTCATGCTTGATGCCTAGTGCCTTAACATTTCAGATGTAATTGGATACCTCATCCTGATTATTTCCCAATCCATTGTTCTCCCCTTGATTTCTTTGCCTTCTCTCTACCTATACATGACCTTCCTTTGATTGTTTCTAAGATCTTGGCTGCTATTCAAAGCCGACCAAGCCTGAGGTAGCACTTTGAGTTCTTGAACAGAAGAAAAGGTTAAAATGATCACTAATTCCTTCTTTGTACCTCGGTGCCATCTTTCTCCTTATTTCTCTAGGTAAGAATGTCAAACTCAGATTTACCAATGGACCAGATATCTTCTCATGAAGATGCTGGCTGGATTTCCCAGATACAATTAGGGGAAAAGCTTGATTGGTTCAAGGTAACAGTTATTACCCTTAGGTAAGAGATAGAAATGTTAGTACCATCTGTGTATGTAGGTCTATACCAGGGCTGGCAAACTCAAATTCCCCCTCCCCAAGTACAGGCAGGTAATATGGATGAGTAAAACCAGCCTGATGGAGATATTGGTGAACCTGGGAGCACATACCCCTGTCTAAATGCAACAGGCTGGGGAGGGTAGAGGAGAAAGTGCAACAATGATTCAGTTCCAGCTGATTGATGAGGTGCAGAAATGTGGATTCAGAGTTGCCACATTTCAAGAGAAGACAGAAATATGGATATTTTTGAAACATTTCTCCATTTCCCAAATTTCCTAACATTAGAGTTTTTGGTCCTTTTTTCACTCTGCTCACTCTTTTGCAACATCATTCAGGCTTATCTTTAAAAACCATCTTTTGCCAGTGGCTTCCAAATTTATGTATTCAGCTCAGATCACTTTCTTGAACTCTGACTTGCATATCTGCCTATCTCTCTGACATCTGCATTGGGATGTCTAACAGATATTGCTAACATTACATGGACAAAACTCAACCCCTGATCTTTCCTATAAAGTCTGCTCTGTCCACAGCATTCTCCATAATCACATTGACAATGTTATTCTCAGCCTAGAAATCTAAGTCATGTTTTTATTTTGAAATTTATTTTTAATTCCGAGATTTAACTCATACATGAAGGATAAATATGCTTTTTATTTCAAAACTTCTGCTTTTCTGAAATTATGACCCTTACTTTTTTTTTCCAGACTCAGTTGCTTTCTAAAAAATTTTTAATTGTGCTAAAATACAGATAACATAAAATTTACTATCTTAACCATTTTAAGTGTAAGGTTCAGAAGTGTTAAGTTCATTCACATTGTTGTGCAATCTCCAGAACTCTTTTCATCTTGCAAACAAACTCTATATCCATTAAATAACAACTCTCATTCTCCCTGAACCCCAACCCCTGAAAACCACTATTCTACTTTTTGTCTCTGAATTTGACAATGTAGGTACTTCATATAAGCGAAATCATACAATATTTATCTTTTTGTGACTGGCTTATTTCACTTAGCATAATGTCCTTTAAGTTCATCCACATCATAGCATGTGTCAGAATTTCCTTTTTTTTTTTAAGGCTGAATAATATTCCATTGCATGTATATACCACATTTTGTTTTTCCATTCATCCATTGATGGAAAATTTAGGTTGGCTATTATGAATAATGCTGCTATGAGCATGGGTATACAGATATCTCTTTGAGACCGTACTTTCAATTATTTTAGGTATATACCCAGAAGTGAAGTTGTTGGATCATATGGTAATTCTATTTGTAACTTTGCTGTTTTCCACAGCAGCTGCATCCTTTTACATTCCCACCAACAGTTCACAAGGGTTCAATTTCTGCACATCCTTGACCACACTTATTACCTTGCAGTCATTTTTTACCTTTCTCCATATCCAATCTGAAAGGATATCTTCTTGCTTTGAACTTCAAAATATTTTCAACCTATTTTTCATAACATTCACTGGTGCCTCCCAAACTAGCATTATTTCTCATCTGGAGGATTTCAAAAGATTCCTAATTGGCCTTCCTGAGTCTATCCCTATTTTCTCTCTACATCCACCCTCAAAACAGAAATAAGAGTAATTCTTTTCATTGCAAGTTAAATCATGTCATTCCTCTGCTCAAACCCCTGCATGGCTCCTCATTTCAATCAAGTAAAAGTCAATCCCTAGAAAAGCTTGTAAAGCCCAGCATCATCTGGGCCTTCATCAGTTCTCTTACCTTGTTTCTTATTACCTTTTCATTTGCTCACAGCACTCTGGGCCCACTGGCCTCCTTGTTATTCCTCAGACAAGCACACATGCTCCCACTGGGGGATTTATTTCCTCATCCTGAACATTCCTCACACCTCCATTTTCACAGAGCTAACTCTGTCACCTCCTGCAAGCGTTTGTTCAAATGCTGCTTTCTCAATGAAGCATCCAACCAATGACCCCGCCTTTCTTCTAAATGCCTATTACCCTAATTTACTTTGTTCTTAGCTCTGACTTCCTAAGATCCTATATGTTAATAATTTATTGTGTACATCATTTAATGTTTCTCCCTGCTCGAATGGAAATTTCATGGGGGCATTTATGTCCGTTTGGTTCTTTGATGAATCTGAGGCTCCAAAAACAGCACCAGGCATGTGCCCAGTAGATACTTGTGGAATGAATAAATGTTGGCAGCTATTTAATCAAACACTGCATGGGCTACATAAAACACCCATAGGCCAGATCTATGGGCAACCCATTGGTGGCCTCTGGTTATGAAAAGCCAACCTGTACATGCCTCTTCTCCCAGTGCCCCTGATCTACCTAGTCTGTTTAAGCATCTCTTCTATTCCAAATTGTCAAAAGCAGATAGTAAATAAAACTTAGTGTGTGGAAGGTGTTGGCTCTAGACATATCCTTTGCTTCCATCCTTTCTACCTCCTAATTCTTTCATTGCTCTTTTCAAACTTGTTGTAGCTAGAGGACAGCATTGCAGCTTTAACCTGTAGACCAAGGACCTATGGAGAAATCCAGGCAGAATGCTACATGGCCATTGTGAAATCTATCTATCTTCCTCCTTCAGTAGTTGAGACCAGAACTAAGCATCAGGAGCCAGAGCACACACATGAAGAAAACACATCACTGGTGCTTTAAGTCATGTTTTATAATAACTTTATGAAAACAAAGATGACACGGCTTGGTGGTAAGCTCCTTAGCAGACAGATAGAGTTGGAATTCTGGCACTTACTTTGGTCACTTTACTCATTCTTGCTGAGTTGTAAATTCCTTGGCTGTTAAGCTCGAGTCATCATATTTGAGGATTAAATGAGATAGTAAGTGTGAAATGAGTGGCATATTGGTGTTCAACTGATGATTGCTTCCTTTCTTTCTGCCAAGCCAGATGTTTGCTAAAACCATTCTAAAGAATTTGGTTCCTCCCCTTCACTTAAATTGCTTTCAGTATTACCCTCATTCTTTCTGAATATAGTATTTTCAAAATATTATGATTTTTTTCCTCAACCTTTTGTCCATACCATAAGTATTTCCTAGATTTCGAAGTCTCTTGTCAAACAGTTCTTTGTAAAACATTTTTTAAAAATTCTGTTTCTCTCACCTAACAAAAAGTTGTTGATGTTGCTACAGGAGAGTTAATCTTTTGGTCTTTACTTTCAAAGGCTTTGATGGTTTCTGTCTATTTGCTACCTAAAGATTTCAGGAGAAAAGCCAACTATAAAGATTGATTAAAATAAAACAAAAGCAGGAATGGCATTTAAAAGTATGTAAATTTACATATTTTGAGTTTCTTAAACATGAACTGATTTTTAAAACTTTCTTCGCCTCACCTGAAAATGTTTGGTTGGTTACTGGTTTCTGTCTAAATGAATCCAGTAGCAATAGACTTGCATGTTCCTGTGTGACCTGGAAATTCCCAAGTAATCACTTCTGAGTAGCAGATGTTTAGATAAGCTAACAAGTTCTTAGGGAAATAAATCCTTTTATGATTATTTCAGAAGGAATATGTGTGTTTGGTTCAATGCTTTAGCGAAACTGCATTCTCAACAGGTGAAAATAAATACATGCAGAGCTAGGTTTTAAACCAAGGGAAGGGGATCTGGCACCTATTTTCTAGAGACTATATAAAGACAGGCTAAGGGGCTGACCCCAAGATGGGTGTGGGTCAGAAGGGCAGGAAGGGAATCTGCTGGTCCTCTTGTTCTCTTTTAAAGTCTTATAAGAACAAAATACATATAATTTTAAAAGGGGGCCTGGGAAAGGAAGCATTGTAAGAATTTAACTTAATACTTATAGTACTTACAAAGATGACATTATCATATCATGTGTAGAACCAAGTGGGGAAATAATATCATCTGTTATCAGTAACATCAGCAAGTATTTATTACATATCTTTGGGGATGACACAAGCAGCAGGCCCTTAAGGAAGTGTTAGAGTGACCATGTATATTTAGGTAAATATGTGAGTACGGAACTATTTATTACTACTTGTTTTTTGCTATTCCTCTTTTCTTTCAATTTCTGCATTAAAAGGTTATGACCACCAGTACTTTTGTAAAAAAAAAAAAAAAGAGAGAGAGAGAGAACATTACTTATTAGCCTTTTCCTTCAGGCAAAACCACAGGCTTATCCTTTAGCTCTCTACACCAGATAAAGCCCTACATCTTCCATCTTGATAGGAGGCAAAGACAAATGCAGTTAACTTCAGTTCCACAAGATTCCCTCTTTCTTTCTTTCCTCCCTCCTTCCCTTCCTTCCTTTTCTGTTTTTCTTGCTCTCTGATGACACAGGTTCATTCTTGGTTGTATTTCTCTTTGAACTTTTCTAATACTCCATGGTTATCCATAAACCTCATATGATTCTTTAAAGAGAGACAAATATTAATCTTAATAAGAGACTACACATGCCTACACAATTTTGCCCATATCAGGATAGAAGTTAAAAAAAAAAAACCTAATTTTATTTAACAGGCAAACAACAATTGCAACCGAGATTATAGACCCTACGTTTTCCACAAAGTGAACATATAAACTCAGTGGTCTGGGGCCCATGGTCAAAAAGACATCATAGTTCTACACTCTTCAGATCTTTCCAATTAGAACTTGAAAGCCCATTTTCCTCCCAGAGAAATGCCAGATGCATTCTTCTTTAATGAGCTTAGGACCCAAACTGCAATATGATCTCCTGCTTCAGGTGGAACATGGATAACAACTTAGAAAGAAAGGAGAATGGGGTCTGGAAGAGGATGTAGATTGAAGGATTACCTTAATTAAATGTAAAAGTAGGATCAGAGAGGTAGAAAGACCTTAAAGAAACACTAGTTCTGTGGTCTGAGAGACAAAGCCCTGTGGGGCAGCTGTTCCCATGTTTGGAAAAAATCAAAGTAAGTCTGGATGTTTATACAATATTTAAAGAAAATAAGGTGGGCATGAAAAACACTCCATAGAATATGGGCAACTCAAGACAAAAGCCTACCAAGAACTAATAACATCTTAAATGTTTTTAGTGGAGTCTAAGTTCTAATTCCATGCATTTTATCTAACTCAAATTTATAAATCAGGTTATTCAAATAATCCTCGACTCCACAGATCTCTATTTTCTGGAGTCTTAACAATTCAGGCTAAAGGCAAATAAAACTTTAGTTTGAAGTTGAATGCAAATGAAAGTACAGGGAGTTTGACACATCATATTTTTGAATGGTGTTTCTAAGAGTGACCAGGACTTAAAAAGGCTGCGGTTTGCATTAAGTAAATTATAAATCCATTCAAACAATGAGCTATTATACAGTTATAAAAATAAATGAGGAAACCATGTATTGAGATTTAAAAAATCTCTAATATATAGTATTAAGTGAAAAAGTAAGATACAGAGCAGTGTGCAGAGTGTATTGACTTTTGCATAAAAATAGGTGAAACCAATATATATGCGTGTGTTTACTTGGATATTAAAAAAAAACAACAACAGGGAATATACAAGAAACTAATGCCAGTGGATATTTAGGGCAGGAAGAGTAGACAGAGGGTTTCAACTAGGGGTAAGGAAACATTTTACTACAGATAGTTTTTATACTGTTAGATCCTGGAACCATGGGACCATATTAGCTATATATGTATACTTTTAAAGTTCTTTATTATACCAAAAAATAAATAAGCTGGTGAATCTATAGGGGAATCTATATGACCTGTATTTTATTTGCAGGCTCTGTCATCTTGTGTCTTGCTAACATCTCAAATGCCTACAGTTTGACCCCTAGGTAAAAGGAGAGATCAGGAAACTTCAGAAAACACAACCCCCTGATAATCTTCTTAGAAGCATTTGGAACTGCTCAGTGATCCATGAATGTCAAGGCAAAACTCTGATATGCCTCTTTCAGGTTCCGTATAAATCTTTATCTAAGGTAAACTTTGGGTCAATAAGAAATACCCATGACCTTTGTTTTATGTTCATGAGTGTTTTAGAGGCATAATTTCACATATCTTCCTAAGAGCTCAAGAAATACATAGCATTTCTAATATCTTTTCATAAGTAGAGGTGTTAAGGCATTGAACAATCCAGCTCTGACCTATGTGGTAAGTGCTAAAGGAGAGCAAACGTTTGTTTGGATTCCTAGCCAGACAATTACAAAGATTCACAGATTTTCCCCCCAAAACATTTTCCATTCTCCAATTTCAGAGCCAGCTCCAGTGTCATTTTAAGCTCATTTCTTATGTACCTAGATTCCTTTCTTTTCTCCAAATGGCAAATTTGCCTCTATTTGATATCTGGGGAATGCTTATCATTGGAATTTTTAAGCATACAAGCTGACACAACAAACCACCAATTTGTTATTTTGATGAAAATATTTTTATATTTTCAGCAGATGGCTAAAAATGTTGCTTTTGTTATACATTCTTTGTTTTGACAAAGACAAAAAAAGAAAGCAAGCTCTGGATTATTTTTCCTGTGAAACTTAATCTAAAACCAAACAATTTGGCACGTGACTTCTGAGCGTGTTCCATGTTTCATTTCTAGAGCCCATTTCCCTGGCAACCTCCACCCTCTCCCAGCTGTAGAGGTCAACACAATAGACTTGTCACAGGTTTTAAGTCAGGTAACCACTTTTAATTTGGAGAAATTATTACCCGAGGAGAAAATAGGCTGGTCCTATACTTCAAAGAAAAAAAATAGAAATCAAGATGCACACAGTCTCCCGAATTGGACTGACTTAATGTTGCTGCGTGCCTCTTAAGCAGCTGTTCAAATAAGTAGCTGCCCGAGGAAATGTATATTCAAATACTCCTTGTCCTTCGCCTCTCCTAGCTTCACACCTAAATGCCAGATGCAAGGTCTTCCAGGGCTAACAAATAGATGCCTTCTGGTGGCTCATTATGGTAATTACTGGCCGTATATTACTGCCAGGTGAAAAGGGTTGGGAGGCAGGCTAGCCCAGGGGCATTTACAAGTGGTTTATTTGTGTTGAGCTATTAAGAATCTTCGAGTTATCAGATCAACCACTGCTCTTTGGGTTTTACAAGCAAGTTGTTCCTTAACAATCTGATCCTTCATCTGCTACCTTTGTGATATGTTTAAGCACCACTTAGGGACCCGACATGCTGCTTAGGAAAGTTACTTTACCTGTTTACAAAGAGTTTCTCAAGTCCACTGGGTCCTTTGCACATTTTCTGCATGCCTCCTTTCCAAAAACTACCCCCAACCCCCAAAGGCTGCTTTCTCCATTCTTTGATCTTCAACAGGGCTACACACCTCTTTGTTGGCCACAAACACCTTCTTGGTGTAAATGAATGTTGATGCAACTGAGCTTTATGGGTTTGGACAACGTCAGGGTTGAATCAGGTTATACAGGGTCTGAAGCTTACACAAGTTGGGGCAGGCCCTCTTCAACAAAAAGAATAGAAAGCATGTGTACATAAATTAGATATAAAAATGAATATTCAGAATGAGAAATACATACAAAGTTTAGAAAGCTTGTAACAAATCAACGTATCATAAAATCTAAAAACATTAAAACAAAACAAGTCAAAACATGACTTTAAAATCAGCTACCTCACTCTCTAAACTGTTTTTCTTACTTTTTGTCGGGGAGAGGAGCAGCAGACTCTTTGCTTCTTCCTATGATGATGGGTTTATAATTTTTTTTATAGAGCAGAAAGAAATTTGGTCTTTCCTCTACCAACATTGGTTGAAAGAAAATTTTTTTAGAACTTAGTTTAAGAAATTATTCAGCTTCATACCTTGTTATAGGTAATGTCCTGTAAATTTTTAGAATTTTTGTTAAATTGGGGAAAATGTTTATTAAATTTTTTCATACATAAGCTATAATATTTCAGGGTATCTCAAGTTTTATTTTGCAATGACTAATCTTAAATACACTTTGAATTGAAAAACACTAACTAGCTTGTTGTAGATGACACCATTGAAATATATTTCTTCATTACTGCTTTTGTTTTAATGTCAAAGGTTTTTTTTTTGTTTACATTGCTTCTCTAGATCAGTAATTTCTATTGATTTTATCACTTATCTTTACTGCTTCTCGTTTCATATTCCATTAATTTTTTTCTGAATTTCCTTTTACTTTTTAAATACATTTACAGATGAAAATGTGGTACCCCTTCATAAACATTCAAATCAGGACACTGTACATAAATTTTCACTTATTTAATGGAAGTGTTTCAAAATGTCTTTCCAAATTTGTTTCTCCATTGTTCGAGTAATTTTTGCAAATTTTCAAAAGCAAAATATTTGGCAGATGCCCATGTAAGTAAGAGGCCATGATGCTTAAGCGTCATTAATGTCATGAAAAATCTGCCTTTGAGCCTCTGAGAGAGGATCCAGTTGGTGTGATTCAGTGTGCTGTGGGGAATAGGTCCTGCCTTATTCCTCAGTGTATCATATTGCTTGATGCAATATGTAGCTAAATACATAACTATAAATTTAAGTTTAATAAAAGCTTCAAGCTAGTATCTGGAGGTGGGGAGGGACTTATAGCTGGGAAAATCTCTCATATCCCCAGAATCCTCAGAGGATAAGGAATGGGGAATGGAGTGGAAAGGGGCTTTTGATTTGGAGGCAGAGATGTTAGAAGAAATGGCTTTTGGGGACTGTCCCCCTTTCGGCCTGCTGTCAGGACCCATAAGCTTATTTATGGCCTACTTCTAGTAGCAGGCATTTGGTTGTTACAGTTGTATGTATCCTCTTCACACAAGAGATAGAACATTCAGCAAATTCCTTTTGGCTGACAATATTATCTCACTCATTATAATAGCAAAATTGGAAATAAGCTGCATACTTAAAAGCCAAGTATTGACTAAATACATTATTATACATCCACACGCAGATACATGGAACTTCTAAAAATGTTCCATAACAGTATATTTATTGATTTTAAAATTGGTTGCATGAAACAAACGGGATGCAAAGCAATATGAATGGTAAAATCCCAGTTTTGCTTAAAGAAAAATCTTTATGTACATAAGTAGATACGGACATATGTATACCAAAGTGTTGATAGCAGTTGTCCTTGTGCAGGTATAACTGTAAGATTTGCATTTTTATTAAAAACATTTATTTGTATCATGAAAAATTCCTTCTCTAATGACCATCTTTTATTTTGGTAATAAGAAATTAATTTATATATTTTTAAAGATTTTATTTATTTATTTGACAGACATAGAGACAGCCAGCAAGAGAGGGAACACAAGCAGGGGGAGTGGGAGAAGAAGAAGCAGGCTCATAGCGGAGGAACCTGACGTGGGGCTCGATCCCATAACGCCGGGATCACGCCCTGAGCCGAAGGCAGACGCTTAACCGCTGTGCCACCCAGGCACCCCAAGAAATTAATATTTTTAATGAAAAAAAAGGGGAAATATCACAGAGATGTTGGGTTTCTTTAGTCCTTCCCAATAAAATAATGACCTGAAATTTAAACTTTTATATTCAGTTTAATGTTCATGTTAAAACCCCATTCCAAGAGGCATTAACCTATTTATAAGAAGGATGACTCTCTAGGATTTACTGTTCAGGTCAGTGTCCTACGTGACACACTGAGATCTGCAATTTCCATTCATATTTTAGGGGAATTGGCCAACAAACCAAACAATGAGTTCCAGGGGGCTGTAAGAGAAAGGTCTTATGTTTAATTGAATTTTTCTAGAATTTCAGTATGTATATATTATATGTAAAGCATTTTCTGGGGAAGGTTATATTTCTTCCTTCACATTTATATGTACAATTGGTAAAGTACAGTGCCTCTTTAGAAATTTGTAGGCGTAGGGGTGTGTGTGGATAAACTGCATGACTTTGAGTTGCCACCAAGCAATATTTATTGTTGTGAATGCAACGTGAACCAGCACTAAGAATCTACAAAGCTCAGAACACCTATGTTGGCATCATTTCACTCTATCCTCCCAAGAGAATTGTTCTCACTCCTTGATACGCAAAAGAACCCTCTGAGGAAACTTGGTAAAATGCAGATTTCAAGGCCCACCTCTAAATATTCTGATTCAGTACAGCTGGGGTGGGCCCAGGAATGGGCACTTTAGCCCAGGGCTCAAATTTGGAGACACACTATTTTTAGAAAGTATGCTTCTTTTAATACTGGGAAAATTAGAGCAGAGGGGCAAAAAAGAGCTTGCCCTACAGCTCTAAGGACTGTGATGTGCGGAAAAGAGATGAGAAACATTGCCTCTGCTCCTACATGCTTTCTCCACCCCTCCTTTGCCAGCTGACCGAGGAGCCCCCTCAGCTGTACAATGTGAACCTTTTGCCCAAATTAATCAGTGCCTCAGAACTGGTCCTTTGGCAGTTAATGAAACCATACTGTGTGGAAAAAACAGTTCTTTTTCCCTCAGAGTAGCTTGAAACCCTGTTAAGATAATGACTTGAGCCTCACTTAAAAACCCGCTGCATTCAACCTTCTAAATCTACGCTCCTACAGATTGCTGCCCTGGGTACATGTGCTTTGTCTCTGCTGGCGCTAATGGTTTTCTGTGTTCTGCTCTACACACGTGACAGCCCAGTGTCATAGTGCTGCTGTAAAATGCATTCTCCGTGCCCAGGAAGAACCTGTATAAATATTCTCAATAAATAAATAACAGTTGTCATTTTCAGAATATGACAATCTCCAGCTGCCTGTGCTTAAAGTGAGCGACATGTCATTTATCCTAATAGATGTGAATGCATGTATTGTACATACCAGCGAGTCACCTAATTCTTATTCACTCTAGCCTTGGTCTCGGTTGGGGGCAAGTTGCCTCTAACAGGGTATGGCTGGATCAAATCACAAGCTGAAAAATCTTGGTCAATTATAGAAGCCTGAGGCTAAGAAGGGAGTTGTCTTTTCAGACCTCCCAGACCCCTCCTCTTCCCAGGCTTACTGAAGATGCCAGTCAATCTCCCATCTGTGGAATTTCTGGTACTCTTTCTCCCCCCTGTAATTTAATGTGACTCAGTTGTTCTCAGTCCTGATAATACAAGTGGTGAGAAAGTCGCCTAATCCCACTGGCATCCCCTCTTGTCAGCACCTCTTTATTTCCCTCTTTAAAGGCTCAACATGTTTTGATTTACAATCCTCACCAAGATAACTGCAGGTGCCCTCTTTAAAAAGCAAGGTTAACTCACCTGAGATGAATTCTTTTATTGCAAACAAAAGCAACACATGAGCAGGAAATACAATTAATACAGGTGCTTCCCTGAAACTTAGCAAATGCCTGTTGTCTTGAAAGGGGAAAAAAAAAAGGTCTTCACCAAGGCCCTGGGAGGTTCTTTTCATGCTTTTTTGGTGAAGAAGGAAGGACTTGAATTAGAATATGCTTGAAGGGGAAAGGAATAGCCCTGTATGTTCAGGAGAAGTCCCAAAGAGACCCCATGTGAGGAGCTGTAAGTTGTTTAAGGACTTAGGTTATCCAGGGCAAGTAAAATGTTGAACAAAACTGACCCTCGCATTAACATTTGGGGACAAAACCCATTCAGTGAAATCATCAGTTTTATTATGTTTAGAGCTATCGTCTTGCTGAGTAACTTTTTTAAGTACTCCAGTTAAGGCAGTCTTTATAGATGGGGCATGTTTAGAGCTCTAGTCTTGCTAAATAATTTTAAGTACTCCAGTTAAGGCAACGTTTGTAGAACTTGTCATTTGATTCTCCTTGAACATGTATAATGTATACATTAGTTCCAGGAACGTGTTTTAAATTCTGTTAGATGGAGGCAGATGTGCTAACTTGATCTTCAGTTTGAGGTTCAGAGTTCGTTACGCTGGTGGTTGACAGTTCATTACTTTAAAACTTCAGAAGTTAATTGCAAGTCTTTTATCGTGAAGCGTAGGTAACTCTTTTCAGGTGGTGGTAAAGATATTTGCTGTTCATGTTAAGAAACGATCAAGAAGGAAATCAAGCAAAATAAATGTGCAGTCCTACTAAACAGCTTAATTTAGTAGTCTTGTGTAAAGAAAATTAAGATAAAAAGCCATGAAAAACAAAAGGGGGAAACGGTAGACTTAGCAAGAACACCTGACAATTAGTTACGATTAAATCACCAATAGTATTGCCAGCTATTTTTAAAAATCTTGGTCACTTCTCTAAACAAGTGTCTTCTATCTTTTAATTCCTGAATCTGATACTCATTTAATTCTGATAGTTTCATCAAGCAAAGTGTTACTTTTCAGCCTTGGCCGGAGTACTTTCTAATACGAATTCTCCTGGAGAGCTACATTCCTGTGTTTGCCGCCTGGACCCTCTCTCTGACAATCTCCTCCTTCCCTAGAGCACATACAAAATAGGGTTTCAGCAAATGCATTTGGCATAGTCACACTTCCTCAATGGCAGAATCTACCTGCTCTTACAATGACAAGATGACAAGACTGCATGCTCAATTACACCTTCTCTTTTTAAGTAATTGCCTTAGATCTTGCCAAATTATGTGCTGGTTTTCTCAGGCACTCTAATTTAAATTAGAATGAAGGTGCTAAACTTTTGTTAATTACTGCAGCCTGATTGTTTGAAGCAATGTCTTTTTGTTTTCCAGAATTCTATCTTTCATGACCCAGTTAGAAATAACTAAAGATTCCTGCTATTTTGGACCCCTGTATATGTTACCATTATGTTTCCTTCTGCAAATACTGTATATAAACTAGTATCCTATATCTGGATTTTTATGTAACAAAAAACAGTGCTACTTTATGGGGTTTCTTATGATGTAGAAATAAAAGCAATGAAGAACTTAAGTAGGGCCAGATTTAGCAAATAAAAATACAACATGCTTAGTTGAAATTGAATTTCAGATAAATAATCGATTATTTTTTAGTTATGTCCTATGCAGTATTTGGGATATAATTATACTAAAAAATTATTTATCTGAAACTCAAATTTAACCAGGTGCCCTATTATTTTATCTGGCAACTCTAGGGTTGAGTAAAGGCAAAAGTGATTTATGTAGTTGTGTTTTCTATGAGTTACATTTTATTGGGGAGGAAAGGAATGCATTATATTTCAATTTTGGTATGGGGGAAATAAACTCAATTTAAATAATAGGTAAAAATAAGATATTATTGACAAGAAATAGTAACCCGAATGGGGATTTCATGCCTTTTTTCACATTTTAGTAAATATCTAGTAAAATATAAAATTTGCCCCGTTTATAAATGTGAAACTCCATTGTTTTCTGCCTGAATAAGCACTTATTATTTTTGTGCATGAATCTCTAAAGCCCTTGCATGACTCAAGTCACTATCTTTAGTCACTCAAAACTGGTGAAGACTTATGAGAATAGCAAGGGGAGGAATAGTGGCCTGATTAAAATTAGCTCAGTTCAAGAAAGAAGGAACGCAGCTTTAAAATGCACTGTCATAGCAAAATATTAGGAAAGACATACTTCAGATAATTTTCAGACTCCAAGAAAAATGTACTAAATACAATTTCTTTTCAAAATCATAACTGTAATAGCAGAAATGTTCTAATTTTTACTCTCATGGCTCATGATATTAGCAAAATATTTACAAAATCAATTGTAAGTTTTATGAATTCCTCATGATTTCTTTCATCACAAATTCTATAATACAAACCAATTAAAGAATATGAATTAATAGAGTTAAGAAATGTGCTACAAATTATTTTAATATTAGAGTTTTGCATATTTCAAGTTTTCTAACGTGTGCTAATATTTACCCTATGCATGAATTGAAACATATTTCTAATCTTATAATTAAATTTATTTTTTTCTATAAACTATTTTTAGCCCTGGTCTACTATAACAATTTCCACTGTTTTTTTTTTTTTTCTTCCTTACTCTTAAACAGACTTCAAAACAGAAGAGTTTGGTACTTTTTATTATAACAATAGAATGGGCTTTTATTATCAAATAATACACCTATCCTGTTAAACCTAGTGTTGTTATTGTAATGTGAAGTTCCTAACATGAAACACCTTGCTTTTTAATTGGCTTAATGAAATGTAAGGCAATGACAGTGTTTCTTTTGAGTGCTTCAAGGGGTGAACGATGAGCTTATAACCAGCAGTACTTCCTAGTTAACATGACAAAGTATAGGCACTGGATCTACTGCTAAATGTTTTCACAACCATTATTTTACCTAGCTTTCCACAGTGTTCAATATCTCTTCAATGTCTGTAGGAATATGCAAAATGTATTGTGCGCAGTTCCAACATAACATGTGATATATCTAATTTAATCTAATCTAAGTAAAGGATCTGTTAATTTACCGTAAACTATTCAGTTCTCTAGTGTTATCAAGACAGATCAGACCAGCCAGAAGCAAGACACACATTCAGTGTTCACTGAGGCTATGGAAACAAACCTACTGTTACCAAAGCTGAGAATGAGAGAGAGAGATTCCCAGAAANGAGGAGAGGAGAGGAAAGGAAAGGAAAGGAAAGGAAAGGAAAGGAAAGGAAAACTCAAAGGGGACAGTGGAATGCGAGGGTAGTAATGGATCAGAAGCAGCAATAGCACCAAATTAAGACATCTCCAAGGGAAGAGAACAAAAGCATCACCCGGAAAAGAGGGAGAATATTATTTCTCCAACTGGGTTCTGTGGAAATTAGTGTCCAAAAATATGAAATGTGTGCCATGGGGGGAAAATAGTTTACTTGATTAAATATACTTGAGAAATGTATATACTCCCATCTTGAAGATTTACAATTCATAATTGAATGTTACAATTTCCCAGAGGTCCTGTTGTTTAAAAAAAAATCTTTTAAATCTTGTTAACAAGTGTATGTATGTTTAATATTAATAAATATTAATTAGGGGCACCTGGGTGGCTCAGTTGATTAAGCGTCTACCTTCAGCTCAGGTCATGATCTTAGAGTCCTGGGATCGAGCCCCACATCTGGCTCCCTGCTCCGAGAAGAGTCTGCTTCTCCATCTTCCTCTGCCCTTTCCACCTGCCCCTCCCCAGCTTGTGCTCTCTCTCTCTCAAATAAATAAAAAAAAATTTTAAAAATAAAAATATTAATTTAACAATATTGATATTTAATATTAATAAAACTTCTATGACCATAAAAGTATGGTCATAGAATGGTAACATTCTTTATTGTATGAGTAGTTGAAAGTAATGAACTCTAGAGTTCTGTGGTTACTGGTTATTTGGAAACTTGGATCTGGACAATACCTATATCTTGATGGCACCTGAAGACATTGTTTTATTCTTGGTGGTGACCAGAATTGCAAAGCCATTAAGAGTGGAGCTATGAATTGAGAATCCCTGAGTTCAACTATTAGGTCTTGCACTTGCCTCAGTAAGGTCCCTGATTTATTTAAGGCTCAGTTTCAAAGAGAAAAGAAATAACAATGAAAACAGTTTATTCCTTAGTTGTTGGGGGAGTGGGGATCAGATGAGATGTTCCTTGTAAAACACATGACAATGTTCAGCACGTGAAAAACAACCTTAATATGAATGATCTGGTGCTCAAATCTCTGTGAGTTCTCCAAGCAGAGTTTTTATCTGGCTACTCAACTGTTTTTTGGAGATTAGAGATTAAATGAATGCTGAATTTCTGAGCAAGGCAACTTGTTACCTGGGCTTATGGTCAAATATAAATAAATATGATATTACCAATCCCATAGTGAGTTGAGAGGATTCCATGAGATTACATGCATAAAGTGCTTAATAATTTGATGGGCGGTAGCAGGTATGGCTCTGGCTCTTTAACTGTGGCAGGGATGAACTAACAGGCAATATAAATGAAATGAGTTAGATTTCTTCACTCCTTTGTTGCTCTGTTCACAAACTTTCATTATCTGCTTTGCAGAGATGTGTACAGCTCTGGGATTTATGTCTGTGAGCTCAGGGGGGAAGAATATTTCCTACCACTGGCTGTTGGCATTGTAAAGGAGAGATGGGACCAAATGGGAGAGGTAGTCAGCCCTCAGAATGGAGATCAGTAGACCAAGCCTGCACTGCATTTTCCTTAGGGTTGAAGAAGAATACTCATCTTCATCCTTAAAAATTGGGAGATGAGGAAATAAATTAAAAAAATTTTTTTATTTAGAGATAATCATGGACACACTGGAGGTTGCGGGGATAATACAGAGAATCCTGTGTATCTTCACCAGTTTCCCCCATTGGTTACTTCTCAGGTGACTCTACTACAATATTAAAACCAGGAAACCTGAGGTCGGTATAAAGAGTGCACAGAGTTCTGTGTCATTTTATCACATTCACCACCGCAATCAAGATACACAACTTAAGATTTTTATTTTACCCGTTTTCCCTTTTTCAAGAGGCAAGATAAAAACAGTTCACATTACTCTGAGGATTAATTATTTTTAGTAATTATATTTCAACGTTCACAGCTGGAGATAGGCATGAGCAAAAAGTAGTTACTTGAAGGTTTTGATATTACAATTCAGGATTTTCATAGGACTGAATATTTCTTCTGTGGTTGCAATGTGTTTCCTCTTTTCTCGGTAAATCTGGTCATCATATGTAAATACTTTGTGAAGTAACTTTACATTTTAATTCGGCTCCTCTCCTCTGTCATCATTTATGATTGCATTGGTGGAAATGTTTGTGTTTTACAAAAAGCAAAATATGCTGAAGAAAGAACCAAATGGTGAAACAGATCCCATTTTAAAAAGCCATAAACAAACTTACAGCAGTAAGTGGTGACATGAATAAATTGCTTTTGCAAGAAAATTCAGACTTAATATCATTACTAAGCCACAGCTGAAAGGCATAACTATATTTCAACTGGTAGTAATGACTGGCACCAATAGGTTAGAAATGATCTCATGATGGCATTATAATGACTTTTTCTTATTTAAAAAAAAAACAAAGGAAACTTGGAATTTCATCATGATGGTTAAGGAAGTAAAAATTCAATGAGAATATAACTGGTTTTATACTATTTTCTTTGTGATGTTCTCTTCTGGTCTTTAATACAAATATGTCAAGATTTAAGAGACCAGTTCTCATAGTTTTGGTATAGCTATGGCTCCTAGTTTGTTATAAGGCATACTCATGATATACATAGTTTAGTAAATTGATCTCCAGACTGGTTGAATACTATTATAACCAATAATTTTATCCATAAAATGAGATCTTTACAGTAAGTATAGAACGAAGTTTTGTTGAAATAGAGAGGCTGGGTGGACACCTGTACTCACTAACCCTACTAGCAGAGAGGCTGGCTCTGGCACCCCAACTGGCATTAATTAGCAGCATTTCCCTAAATGTATTTCACAAAATAGGATGGTCTCCTAAGATGCTCCGTGGAAAGAACTGTATTTTTAACAGCACAACCAAAACATGATTGTTTTTAATACAGATCTACCTAGATGTTCACCAAGGTCTCAAATTCCTTCTTACATCTCAGGCCTTCCTTTGGGGATCATTTTTCCATGTTTCAAAGTTCTTAAAAATTTATTTAGAAGAGAGATTTTTTAGTTTGTGAAATAAGTGCTAATATCACATAGGAAGATATTTCACTGGCTACATGGCTAGGTTGACAGTTATCTTCTCTTAGTATTTTGAAGATATTATCCCATCTTCTGATTGTCTCAATCAAATTGTCATTTCCTTTTAAGTTAGCTGTGTTTTTTACTCTCTAGCTCCTTTTAAGAACTTCTCTTTGTCTTTGGCAATCTACAGTTTCATTTTGTATATGGGCATCTGTTCATTTTTCCTTCATTTTATTTGAATTTCACTGGGATTTTGAATCTGAGGGTTTATGTTTTCATCATTCTGCGAAATTTTCAGCCAGTATCATTTTGAATATTGCCTTTTCTTAATTCTATTATCTGCCTCAGGAAATCTGATTAGATTTTTGTTTGACCTCCTTACTCTGCCCTCTCTGTTCCCTGATTTTCTCTTCACTATTTTCAATCAACTATTAGAGTTCAATCTACTTAGCTCAGAGTTTCTAATTTGATTTCTAAAACCTCTTTGGTACATTTTTTATTTTGCCTATTATTTTTCATAGTCTTTTACTTCAGAGTTATACTTCAGTCTCGTATTTCTGTAAACGTATTAAGCACACCTATTTTATATCCCAGATGTAATAATTTCTAGTCCTGTAGTCTTAGTGTGTCTAACATAGTAGGGGTTTTCTTCATTCTATTGGTTTTTGCTCACGGTGGTTTCTCACTTAATATGATATTTTTCAAAACTCACATTCTTTGGGATTTTGGTTGTGGAAATTTTTTGAGGCTCAAGTTAAAGTGTTTTCCTTTAGATATGATTTATTTTTGCTTCTGACAATCACCTAGGGACATTACCTAGCCAGGACCGGTTCAAATTAAATTCTTAGCTCTGGGTTTTTCAGGTCACTAAATTCTTGGAAATACATCTCCAAACCTATGCAAAGACTTGCTTTTGGTTTTGAATTCTCAGGGAAGAATTTTCCCAAACTCCTCTACCTAGAACCATATCTATCTAAGACATTGCCTTCCTAGTACCTTCTGCTGGGTGTTTTGTGTTGTTATATCAGTTAATGAATATAATATCAACCAAGAGACTATAATATATAATATAAAATTATAAGTAGTAGTAGTAGTATCTTTACCCTTTCATTGAAAGAGCCACTATGAGAGGTTCTGGATTCATGCAGGATTCTCTCATCCAAAACTTCTTCCTCAGCCTTCAGTCCCCTAATTGATTGAAGAAATACTGGATGCTCCCAGGGCTGCTGCCAATGACAGTACTATATTTACTTTCTGGGCTGTATTTTCTCATGGTTAGGGGTTCATTTTCTTGTCAGTTCAGATATTTATATAAAGATTAAATGTTGTACCCAGCATTTCTAACTGTTCTGTACTAGGAATGTTTTTATGATAACTAGTTTACCATATCACCTAAAACAGAATTCAGAATATCATTTAAAGGTGTTCAGAAAACTACTGGAAGAACTAAGGATAATAATATACCCAAACAAATTAAATGGTAGAGTGAAGGGAAGAGAAGTGGAAGGAAGTGAAAGTTTATTTAATTTGCTTATTATTCATAGTATTATTCATAGTATTCATACTATTATTCATAGTAGAAAGTCGTGATATTGTGTCTTCAAAATAGAATTAAACATATTATATGCAATTATATTTATAAAGGTAAACACTGGAAGCTTTAAAAAAGGTGATAAACCTTTCAAATTTCAAAGGACAATATATACAAAAACAAGGTAAATATATACAAAAACAAGACCATTGACTAGAAAGTGAAAGGCAAAAGGAGAAACAGATTTAAGAAAAGGAAACCCAGACAACATAGTAAAATAGAAAAGACAAAGGGAGAACTGAAAGTCAGAATTAAAATACAATGACAGAATCAAAACAAACACACAGTAAAGGCAAATGTTGTAAACTCATCTATGAAAAGACTTTCAGATTGAATCACAAATAGAAATTCAAATATATGCTAAACATAAGAGATGCTGCTAAAACAAAGTGTCTCAGAATGGTTGAAAGTAAAAGGATAAACACATTGCATCATGTGTATGAAAAGAGAAAATTATTCAGGGGCTAAGATATTAGACAAGGTTGAATTCACAGCAAAGAAACATTAAATAAGACTAAGAAAGCATTGTGTAATGACAAATAATATAATCCACAGGAAGGTACAATAGTCATGAATACTTATCCACCAAATAACATAGCATAAAGATTCCTAAAGCAAAGCTATAACAAATATAAAGATAAATACCTATTCAGTATGTCTAGACAATATACAGTAATAATAGATGTTCATTTATTTTCAGCCCATAAATAATCAAGTAGACCAAAGTGAGTGAAAATATAAAATAACAAAATTATTAGAATAAGTCTAATTGGTATATTTAACTCCATACGGACAATATGCCTTTTTTTGCAAATACACATAGAATTTTTTTAAGAATGACCACTTATTAGAACATAAAAATCTGAATACATTTCCAAACTATTAGTTTTGTTTTATCCATGATGAAATAAATCTGGTAGTTAATACCTATATTATAAAAATAAAAAAGCTTAAGATTTTCCAAAAATTTTTAATCTTATTTAAAATACTCTCACATGAGAGAAGAAATCAAAACCAAAAATACTGAAAACACTACCCATCTAAATCTGTAAGATTTACAATAAAAAGTTTATCAGAGGAAAAACTAAACTTCAAAGAAAAATTATGAAATAAGGATGTAAATTAACTAATCATTCAAAATAAGAAATTGTGGTCATCAACAAAATAAATCTAAGGAAATCAGAATTAAGGAACTGTTAAAGAAAATGAGAAATATCTGAATAACCAAAAAAAGGGAGAGTAAAACTAATAACTTCAATATACTGTCATTTTTTAAAGTTAGTAAGATAGGTAAGCTATTGACATAATTATTTAAGTGGTGAGAGATGAAAAAAGTACAGGTATCTGAATGAGCAATTAAGTTGAAGACATAAGTGCAGTTATTGAAGGAATTAAGAATTAAGATATATCTTTGTTTGAACTTATGCATAAGGATTTGAAAAATCTAAATAAAATGGATATTTCTAGGAACCTTAAATCACCAAAAATTACTTAAGAAGGTATAGAAAATTTAAATTTCAGAGTAATTATGAAAGTTGTCAAAAAGTTGCAGGCCTCTGGCTAGATTACACTGTATGTGAAGCCTACCAAAAACATTAAGGAACAAAAAACTCCAATGCTACTGAAATGACTCGAGTAGAGATTGAAGAAAAACCCATTTTTTTAATATTACCCATTGTAATAATCATACCAAAATGTGATGGCATATTAAAGGAAACTACCTATGAATCTTTCATATGAATATTGATCCGAAAACCCAAAAAAATACATTAGCAATCAGAATCTAGCATTACTTTAAAAGAATACATCATGACTAAGAAAGGAAATTAGCAATATTAGGAAAATTATCTATGTTAATATACTGTAATATAATATATAATTTGAGTTACTATTATATTAGAAAAGTGGTATGATCATAGAAAGGCTGTAAAGGTATTTAAGTTTGATATACATTGCTGATAAAACTCTTGATAAAACAATAATAAATAGATATTTTTAATATCTGTCTGATTTACAGCCAAAAGCCTGCATGTACTGAATGGTGAAACTGCTAGAAATATTTTCAAAAAAAGAAAAGTAACGATGTTTACTTTTACAATTATTATTTATTATTGTTGTAGAGGTCCTAGATTTGCATTTAGAAAGGAGAAACAAATACAAGTTTAAAGAGATGACATGGAATTATCATTATTTACATATATGATTAAATTGTATAGCTGGAAAACAAAAGAAGTTGCAAAAATGATTACCAACAATAAGTAAAATAGCTGGCTATAGCATTAATACACATAAACCGGTAATTTTCATATGGACAAGTAAAAGTTGAAATGTAAAGGAGTATAAGTAGCATTTATTATAAGAACAAAATGATAAAATGTAACAGGAGTAACCTTAGGAAATGGTCAACATAGATTTAAAAGACTTAAAAGAACATAGAGGGACAAAATAAGAATAGAACAAATATATACTTTTTTGATAAGAAGGTACAGTATTTTGAAGATGGCCCTTTATTAAACTTTACATTAATATTATCCCAAAGAAACTAATAAATAGTTTTTAGAATAGACAAAAATTTAGAAACAGAAGATTTTTTAAGTGAAATTAGTTCTGCAAGATATTAAAATATAATGCTACATTAATTAAAATACATTTTTAGGGGCGCCTGGGTGGCTCAGTCAGTTAAACATCTGCCTTTGGCTCAGGTTATGATCCCAGAGTCTTGGGATGAAGCCCCACATCAGGCTCCCTGCTCAGTGGGGAGCCTACTTCTCCCTCTCCTTCTGCCCCACCCCCACCTTGTGCATGCATGCTCGCACTCTCTCGCTCTCTCTCTCTTATGAATAAAAATCTTTAAAATATATGCTTACTGGTACATAAAGACAGAACATCAATGGAATAAATGAAAAGTTGAGATATGTAGCAAAATCTTTATGGTAATGTGGCTTCTTATGAAAGAAGCATTTCAAATTCATTCCCCTCCAAATGATTTATTGAATAACCAAGATGAACAATTACCTAGTCTAATAGAAAATAATAAATTAATTCCTACTCCAGTCCTTGTGCCAAAATGAAATCCAATGGGATCAGAAATTCAAACTTTACAAAAGGAAACTCTAAAGGGACTAAAAGAAATTATCTGAGAATTTAAAAATTAATCTTGGAATGAGAAATGTCTTTCTGAAGACGGCACAAAACCTTGAAGCTATAAAGCAGATGAGCAGGTCTACATAAAAATTAAACACTCCTGCATTGTAATAGAATACTATAAATAAATCAGTGACAAGCTGGAAAGAATATTTTTTGTTTTTTTAAATGTTTTTTTAAATTCCAGTTAGCTAACATACCGTGTAATTCTAGTTTCAGCAGTAGAATTTAGTGATTCATCATTAGATAAAACACCCAGTGCTCATCACAACAAATTCACTCCTTAATACCCATCACCCATCTAGCCCATCCCCCCACTCTCCTCCCCTCCAGCAGCCCCCAGTTTATAATAAAATAAAATCAGTGACAAGCTGAGTGAATATGTAAGATACTATATAACAAAGGACTCTCTTTCTTAGTATATTGAGTGTTCTTAAGAATGAATCAAAAAAATATTTTAAAATTTGCAGGAAAATGGGGAGAGGACATGAGCAGGCAGTTTATAGAAAAGTAAAATTCAAACAACTTTTATTTTATTTTTAAAAATTTTTTATTTAAATTCAATTTTGTTAACACTTGTATTATTAGTTTCAGAGGTAGAATTTAGTGATTCATCAGTTGCAAATAACACCCAGTGCTCATTACATCAAGTGTCCTCCTTAATGCCCAATTACCCCATTCCCCTAGCCGCCTCCCCTCCAGCAACCCTCATTTTTTTTCCTAAAATTAAGAGTCTCTTATGGTTGGCCTCCCTCTCTGTTTTTATCTTATTTTTTTTCTTTCCCTTCTCCTATGTTCATCTGTTTTATTTCTTAAATTCCATATATGAATGAAATCATATGGTATTTGTCTTTCTCTGACTAATTTTGCTCAGCATAATACCCTCTAGCTTCATCCACGTCATTGCAAATGGCAAGATTTCATTCTTTTTGATGGCGGAGTGATATTCCATTGTGTATATATACACGACATCTTCTTTATCCATTCATCTGTCGGTGGACATCTGGGCTCTTTCCGTAGTTTGGCTATTGTGGACATTGCTGCTATAAACATTAGGATGCATGTGCCCCTTCCAATCACTATTTTTGTAATCTTTAGGTAAATACCTAGTAGTGCAATTGCTGGGTCATAGGATAGTTGTATTTTTAACTTTTTGAGGAACCTCCATACTGTTTTCCAGAGTGGCGGCACCAGTTTGCATTCCCACGAACAGTGTTAAGAGGGTTCCCCTTTCTCCACATCCTTGCCATCAGAGATCAATGATATAGAAATAAAAAACAAAACAAAACAGTAGAACAGATCAATGAAACTGGAAGCTGGTCCTCTGAAAAAATTAACAAGATGGATAAGCCCTTAGACAGACTTATCAAAAAGAAAAAAGAAAGGACCCAGATAAATATGATCATGAATGAAAGACGAGCGATCACAATCAACACTGAAGAAATACAAACAATTTAAGAGAATATTATGAGCAATTATATGCCAACACATTAGGCAATCTGAAAGAAATGGATACATTCCTAGAAACATATAAACTACCAAAACTGAAATCAGAAGAAAGAGAAAACCTGACCAGACCCATAATCAGCAAAGAAATTGAATCAGTAATCAAAAATCTTCCAACAAACAAGGGGTCCAGGGCCAGATGGCTTCTCAGGGGAATTCTACCAAACATTTAAAGAAGAATTAATGCCTATTCTTCTGAAACTGTTCAAAAAATAGAAATAAAAGGAAAACTTCCAAACTCATTTTATAAGGCCATCATTACCTTGATCCCAAAACCAGATAAAGGCCCTGCTAAAAAGGAGTATTACCGACCAATATTCCTGATGAACATGGATGCAAAAATTCTCACCAAAATACTAGCTAACAGGATCCAATAATAGGATCCAATAATAATCCAATAAAAAGATTATTTGAACAGCTCTTTTTTAAATGAAGATATGTTCAGCCTTATCAGTCATCAAGGAAATGTTCATTCAAATAACAATAATTTAAACCCATCAGATTGAGACATACTAAAATATGTATGCATGTATGATTGTATCCACATATGATTTCTCTGGGGTGAATCATCTCGAGATATTCATAATATTGGCCTCTATGGAGGGCAGCCAGGGGTCAAAGTGAGATGAACACATACTTTTTTACAGCACATTATATTGCATGTTTAAATTTTTTAACCATTTGTGTATTATTTTTAGAAAATGAAATAATTTCCTCAAAATATAAGTTGAAGCCAGGGCAATTAAGTAGATTGATTAATGTCATACTGTTAATAGAATATGTCACACAGTTAAATAGAAGGTGTTTCATTCAAGCCCAGGGCAACATGATTTTGACAAAAGTGCATTAGTGTTGTTGACATTAATTTGCATTGTCATTTCCAAACTTTTGTCAACTAATTCAACATGACAAGGATACTGCATATAAAGGCTCCCTCCCAAACAAGCAATTGTTGGGAGGTTGATATTTTTCCTCTCTTTGTACTGTTTTCTTTTTATATTTTACTTTATAGAGATAGGAAACAAATTGTGACACATTCATTTTTAACGAGCAACTCTAATAGATCTGGGTTTTTTAAATTAAGTCTTCTTTTTAAAGCCTTCTCTTCATTAGTAAAATCAGCACTGTGTGTGTGTGTGTGTGTGTGTGTGTGTGTGTGTGTGTATAAATGTGTATAATCTTAACTCAAACTTCAGGCTATTCAAATCCAAAACTTAGATCGAGAATAAAAATACATCTTGGTGTCCTGTTTGGCTAAATGAGCTAAGTGACTCTGAAGGAATTTACCTTTGGAACATTATAGAGCATCCCTGTGTGGCTTGAACTGGGAGAATCATCTCCTCCTTCTCCTCCTCCTCCTCTTCTCTTTTTAATCACAAACCTGTTTCTTTAAAACTGTGCTTCATAGAGCATTGACCTTTAGACTATAATGGCTTCCTTGGGCCAGTACAACTTATAGGGCAAATGGCTTTCAATCTTTCAACCCACAAGTAAAGGTTACAAAGTTTTAGAGCACCAAGTACCTAACTTTGTACTTGCAAATTCTCTTTCCCTATCAAAAGCCAAAACCATTAACCCACTCTGGGGACTTTTAGTGTATGAAATGACATTCTTAAAAATCAAATTTATCTTTGAGTGGGAATTTTTTTTTAAGTATAATATCCTGAAGTAATAGGTTTAACTGAAACCCTAAAGTCCACTCTTGCTCTGATTAGGATTCCCGGACTGTTTTCTAACTTAAATTGTAAAGAGAGAGGGCTAGTTTTTGTTTTGTTCAATCTTTCTTTGTAAAAATATACATCAAAATTTAAAGTAATTATCTAAGTAGTGAGATTGTCAGTGATCTTTTTCTTTTTGTTTATATTTTATAATGTTTAAATCAATAAACATATTAACTATGTTTACAGTTTAAGTACAACATTGATTATAAAATTTGGAAAATACAAACATGAATAAGGATGAAAAACAAAATCACCAAATAAATTTTGCTGCTTATCCTAGTAGTATTTTCTGTATACTATGATATATATATATATATATATATATATATATATATATATACACTTGTATTATGTTTGGGTTAATTAGCAAGTGCTTCAAAAACTTCCAATAGCAGTGGCATTAAAAAGAATATAAGGTTTTTCTCTCTCATGTTAAAATCCAGGTATAGAGAGTCCAGGGCTAGATAGCATCTCTGTTCCATAGAGTCCTCACTTTTCCATCTCAGGTGATGAGGACATGTAAATGTAGCTTGAGAAATCCAGACCACCAGAGCTTTCTCCTTTTACCCAAGGAAAGTGAGTCGCTATGTACTTGTCACCTCTCCATCTATAGCACATCTTTAATGTTTCAGATTTTATATTTCCTTCAGCTGAGTATGGAAATGTTTAGTTACTTAAATGGTTCCAAAGCTACTGTTAAGTGAAAATACTTAAATGTGGAACAGATGTTCAAGTATTGGGGTAATAAAGGTATTATTTAGGGCAGCTGAAAAGCAGATAAAAGGAGAGGGGAGATCAACTCATGATGGATGAGCACCTGCAGCCAAAACAACTGTGGCGAGAAGCAGCAGGCTTTTGGCATCCAAAAGTATGGGAGCCTCTGCCACGTTGTGAGGGACCAAGGCCATCAGCATAGAAAAAAGACTGAGGCTCATCTGTTTCTGGTTGCCTCATGACATTTAATGATGGAAAAGAGTGTGTTTTAGAGTGGGAGGAATCCCCAGAACAGTCGTTTCTCAAATTGTTCCTCAGAAGTTGCATCAAGGATCCTGTGGTTGGATGAGTAGATAGGACTTTAGCCCCACCTCCAACCCCATCTCCATTACTTCAGCCTGAATAGTTCTGCAGAAGATTTCATTTGCATAATAAATATTTTGTTGTATGGAACTTTACAAATTTATTCTAATTCATCTTGAAGAATGAATGTAGAAATACAGCTATGAAAGTTCTATTTTTTAAGAAAAGTAATGGGGAGGAGGATTTGCCCTGTTTAGTTATTCTAAACTTATAATAAATAAAATGGCATATACTGACTTAGGAATCGACTGCTAGATCAACTAAATAAGAAGTACACAAACACATTAAAAATATACAGAACTTTTCATACGATAAGGTGTTATTTCAAACCATATGGAAAATGATAGATTATTCAACATATGATATGGGAGCGCTATCATACAACTGCAAGATGGGTTAATAATTTAACTAGGAAAAATAAAATCCTATAAGTATTTGAATAAAACATAGCTGAATATTTTTTAAAACTTGAGATAAAAAGAAGTGGAAAGCCAATCAGTACACTAAAACCAGATACTATAAAGGAAATTCTTAATTTTAGCTATGTAAAATGTAAAGATGTCCATATGGCAGGAACATTAAAAGTAAGATTAAAAGACAAAAATCAAGGAACATATTTGGAACATACAGGCAGATGGGGGGTTGATATTCTTGACATATTAAGTACTATTACTACTAGAAAACAGCCAAATAGAAAAATATACTATAAGGCATGAATTGTATGTTACTAGAGAATTCAAATGGTCGATAAATATTATGAAAAAAATTAAACCTCATTAGCAGTCAAAAACATTAATTTTAAAAGCTTTGAGTGATAAAGTACAATTTTGTCAAGCATATATAATAAAAAGTACTCTAGTACATTCTAGGTAGCTTTATAATTTGGGTGCTACCTCTGTTGGGGTGCAATTAAGTTAATTTCCATCAAAGGTTAAAGTGTACAAAGCTTTTAGCCCAGAAATTATATTTCTAGGAATTTATTCTAAGGAAATAATCAGATAAATTTGCAAAAAATTAAATAATATAATATAGAATATATATTATGTATGTATATTGATAGTTAAATTATATATATATAGATAGATAGATAGATAGATAGATAGATAGATGTTTATTGCAGAACTGCTGATAATAATGAGGAATTTGAAATAACCTGTGTCCACATATGGAGTATTACCCTATATATTAGTCAGAATAAACTAGACTCTGTTGCTATACCAAGCAAATTCTGAAATCATGGAAGCTTTGCATCTAATTTTTTTCCTTGTTCACACAGAATGTAGTGTGAGTCTGGTGATCTGCTTGGGGCAGCTCCTTTTCCAGGCTGTCTCTGTCCTATAGCTCCATCATTTCTATTAATGACACTCAGGCAGGGCTGAAGGGCAATGCAAAGGCTCTTCACAGCCTCAGCCTATAAGTGACACATATCATTTCCACTTAGAGCTAATTGGCCAGAACTAGTCACATGGCTCTGCCTAACTTCAAGGCAACTGGGATGTGTATTCTTCTGTGTGCTTGGAAGAAGAGAACACGATATGGGCGAACTCCAGTAATCTCTCCCATATTTGGCATTAAAAATGCCATAGGTCTTTATTTACTAACACAAAAGGATGTCCATAATACATTATGTAGGAGGAAATACACATTTTGGATAATTCATTTGTAGCAACACAGACTGGAAAAGTATGGCAGTATGTATCTCCACATACAAATTGAAAAAATATGGAAGGAGTTATATACTAAAAAGTTAATAGTAATTGTCTTTAAGTGTTGGGATTATGGATACCTAAGTGTATTTAACTCAGATTTAGATGGTAGCATGGGTCTCAATCAAGCATAGTAACTAACACTTTGGACCACTTTAGTTTACACTGTGCATTAACATACTCTAGCTCATTTAAGCCTCTCAATAAACTGTGACATTTATTTATTTATATTTCTATTTAACACATGGAAATCTACCTCAGAATTTGAGTGACTTACCCTGTATTAATAAGTAGGGTTGCAAGGATCTACCAGCTCTAAATATTATGCCCCTTATTTATTTATTAATAAATGTAGTAATTTCTTTTGGATCCTGAAAAAATCTGTTATTCCAGCAGACTAGGGCTTCCTGGATTCTTGCCATATGGATTCTGCTCTGGGTCTGAGGTTAGTCAAGGCAATCTTTAATAAAATAGTCAAATGTGGGGTTCAGGAAGACCTTATCTCTTTATGCTTCTGCCCCCTTTTCCCTTCCCATTCATCCCATGCCTTGGGGAATCTCTTTTTCCTTGATCTCTCTCTCTTTTTCATAGACAGTTTTTCAAGAAACAACTAGGCCAAGCTCTTCACTTTCTTCTCTTTTTAAAAATTTTAATTCCAGGATAATTAACATACAGTGTTATATTAGTTTCAAGTGTACAATATAGTGATTCAGTAATTCTATACATTACTCAGTGCTCATCACGATACGTATACTCTTCATTTTCTCTACCTCCCGTCCCACCTCCCCTCTGGAAACCATCTGTTCGTTCTCTACAGTTAAGAGGTTTTTTTGTCTGTCTCTTTCTTTGTTCATTTTGTTTCTTAAACTCCACCTATGAGTGAAATCATTAGGTATTTGTTTTTTTCTGGCTGACTTATTTCACTTAGCAGTATACCCTCTAGATCCATCCATGTTGTTACAAATGGCAAGATTTCATTCTTTTTTATGGCCAATAATATTCCAATATACACACACATATACATATATGCATGTATGTATATGTATACCATATCATCTAAATCCATTCCTGTATCGATGGACATTTAATCTGCTTTCGTATCTTGGCTATTGTAAATAATGCTGCAATAAACATAGGGGCACATATATCTTTTTTAAAAAGATTTATTTATTTGACAGAGAGAGAGCGTGTGAGCAGCAGAGGGAGAAGGAGAGAGAGAACTTCAAGCAGACTCCCCACTGAGGGTGGAGCCTGACATGGGGCTCAATCCCAGGACCCTGAGATCCTGACCAGAGCTGAAATCAAGGGTCAACTGCTCAACCAACTGAGCCACCCAGGTGCCCCAGGGCACATAAATCTTTTCAAATTAGTGTTTTAGTATTGGTTGGGTAAATACCCAGTAGTGGAATTACTGGATCATCTGATAATTCTATTTTTAATTTTTTTAAGAAATCTCTGTACTGTTTTCCACAGTAGCTACACCAGTTTGCATTCCCACCAACTGTGCACAAGGATTCCTTTTTCTCATATCTCGCCAACACTTGTTGTTTCTTGTGGTTTTGATTTTGGGCATTTTGACAGGTGTGAGGCGATATCACATGGTGGTTTTGATTTGCATTTTCCTGATGATGAGTGATGTAGGACATCTTTTCATGTGTCTGTTGGCCACCTGTATGTCTTCTTTGGAGAAATGTCTGTTCATGTCTTCTGCCCATTTTTTAATTGGATTATTTAGTTTTTTGGTGTTGAGTTGTCTAAGTTCTTTATAAATTTTGGATACTAACCCTTTATCAGATATGTCATTTGCAAATATCTTCTCCCATTTAGTAGGCTGTCTTTTTGTTTGTTGTTGGTTTCCTTTGCTGCACAAAACTTTTTATTTTGATGTAGTCCCAATAATTTATTTTTGCTTTTGTTTCCCTTGCTTTAGGAAACGTAGAAAAATGATGCTATAGCTAATGTCAGAGAAATTACTAACTGAGCGGTCTTCTAGGATTTTTATGGTCTCAGATCTCACATTTAGGTCTTTAATCTATTTTGAGATTTTTTTTTGTGTATGGTTTAAGAAAGCAGTCTAGTTTCATTCTTTTGCATATAGCTGTCCAGTTTTCCCAACACCATTTGTTGAAGAGACTGTCTTTTCCCATTGCATATTCTTACTTCCTTTGTTGAAGATTAATTGATCATGTAATTGTGGGTTTATTTCTGGGCTCTTTATTCTGTTCCATTGATCTATAGGTCTGTTTTTGTGGCAGTACCATACTGTTCTGATTACTACAGCTTTGTGGTATAACTTGAAATCTGGGATTGTGATACCTCCAGTTTTGTTCTTCTTTTTCTAGACTGCTTTGACTATTCAGGGTCTTCTGTGGTTCCATACAAATTTAAAAATTATTTGTTCTTGTTGTGTGAAAAATGCTGTTGGTATTTTGATAAGGATTGCATTAAATCTGTAGATTGCTTTGGATAGTACGGACATTTTAATAGTATTTGTTCTCCCAATCCATGAGCATGGAATATTTTTCCATTTGTTTGTGTTGTCTCCAATTTCTTTCATCAATATTTTATAGTTTTCAGAGTACAGGCCTTCACCTCTTTGGTTAAGTTTATTCCTAGGTATTTTATTATTTTTGGTGCAATTGTAAATGGGATTATTTTCTTAATTTCTTTTTCTGAAAACTCATTATTAGTGTATTGAAATGCAAGTACATTGATTTTGTATCTTGCAACTTTACTGAATTCATTTATCAGTTCTCGTAGTATTTTGATGGAGTCTTTAGGGTTTTCTATATGTAGTATCATGGTATCTTCACTTTCTTTTTTAAACATACTGCTGGTCCTCTGCTCTATGCTGGCATCCATTCAATTCATCCTACTTCCTATTCAATGTCTGAGTGTACCACTTTCTTCACCGAAGGAGCCTTCTGAGGTTCAACTCATTCTAGGCTGACCTTTCCATGGTTTTGGATTCCCTTAGAATTTATCTATAAATAGTTCTGCTTTATCACCTATATGCTTGTATTTCCTTGTGTGCAACATCCATTGGTTTACCAACTAAGCTTCTGGAAATCAAAGACTGTATTCTCTACTCTTTGTTTCTCTGATATTCATCACATGGCATTTGTGGAGCTGCGTCACCTGGATCTCCTTCAAGAGCAGCGTGTGGCAAGCATAGTTAAATGACAATCCCAGCTGCCACCCTTCTGGATCTGTTGTTGCACTCATGGCCTCGCCTCTGCTGGGCTGCTCCCAGCTAATGACATGAAAGGGTGCTAGTGCTGGCCCATTCCTGTGGGATGCAGGACTCCTCTAATGAGCAACTCTGACGCAGTTTACTAGTTTCCTGTGGATGCCGTAACAAACTGGAACTGGTTGGCTTAAAACAACACAACTATATTCTCTCAGAGTTTTGGGGCCAGAAGTCCGCAATCAAGGTGTTGACAAGGTTGTTCCTTCCAGAGGTTCTGCGGGAAAACCATTTCAATCTTCTCTCCTAGCTTCTGGTCGGTGTTGGCAATCCTTTAGTGTTCTTTGACTTGTAGCTAAATAACCACAATATCTGCCTCTGTTTTTACATGACATTCCCTTCTGTGTATCTGTGTCTCCTCTTCTTGTTAGGATACTTGTCATTTGATCTAGGGACTGCATGGATAGTCCAAGATTATCTGATCTTGATATCCTTAATCGGAAAGACCTCTTTTCCAAATAAGGACACATTCACAGGCCCTGGGCAGATATATCTTCTGGGGTAGGGAGGGGGCGCCATTCAATCCACTATACTCAGGGACCCCCAGCTGACCTGGCTAAAACTTCCTCAGAATTACAGTATGGACAGAGTCTTTTATGCTTAATCCTTCTTCCTTCTCTACTTTTTCTATGTGTCAGAACTGTATTGTTTTGTAGCCTCTATTTCTACTACTTTTCTTTTTCTTCTTTTTTTTTATTTTCTTTTTATTTTTTTTTTATTTTATTATATTATGTTAATCACCATACAGTACATCCCCAGATTCCAATGTAAAGTTTGATGCTTCATTAGTTGCGTATAACACCCAGTGCACCATGCAATACGTGCCCTCCTTACTACCCATCACCAGTCTATCCCATTCCCCCACCCCCTCCCCTCTGAAGTCTTCAGTTTGTTTCTCATAGTCCATAGTCTCTCATGTTTCATTCCCCCTTCTGATTACCCCCCTTTTCTTTATCCCTTTCTTCCCCTACCGATCATCCTAGTTCTTATGTTCCATAGATGAGAGAAATCATATGATAATTGTCTTTCTCTGCTTGACTTATTTCACTTAGCATTATCTCCTCCAGTGCCGTCCATGTTGCAGCAAATGTTGAGAATTCGTTCTTTCTGATAGCTGAGTAATATTCCATTGTATATATGGACCACAGCTTCTTAATCCAGTCATCTGTTGAAGGGCATCTCGGCTCCTTCCATGATTTGGCTATTGTGGACAATGCAGCTATGAACATTGGGGTGCATATGGCCCTTCTCTTTACTACGTCTGTATCTTTGGGGTAAACACCCAGTAGTGCAATGGCTGGGTCATAGGGTAGTTCAATTTTTAACTTTTTAAGGGACCTCCACACTGTTTTCCAGAGTGGCTGTACCAACTTGCATTCCCACCAACAATGTAGGAGGGATCCCCTTTCTCCACATCCTCTCCAACAATTGTTGTTTCTTGCCTTGTCTATCTTTGCCATTCTAACTGGCGTAAGGTGGTATCTCAGTGTGGTTTTGATTTGAATTTCCCTGATGGCTAATGATTTTGAACATTTTTTCATGTGTCTGTTAGCCATTTGTATGTCTTCATTGGAAAAGTGTCTGTTCATATCTTCTGCCCATTTTATGATTTGTTTATTTGTTTCTCGTGTATTGAGTTTGAGAAGTTCTTTGTAGATCTTGGATACCAGTCCTTTATCTGTGGTGTCCTTTGCAAATATATTCTCCCATTCCGTGGGCTGTCTCTTAGTTTTTTTGACTGTTTCCTTGGCTGTGCAGAAGCTCTTTATCCTGATAAAGTCCCATAAGTTCATTTTATCTTTTATTTCTCTTGCCTTTGGAGATGTGTCGTGAAAAAGGTTGCTCTGGCCGATGTCATAGAAGTTGTTGCCTATGTTCTCCTCTAGAATTTTGATGGATTCCTGTCTCACATTGAGGTCTTTCATCCATTTGGAGTTTATTTTTGTGTATGGTGTGAGAGAGTGGTCAAGTTTCATTCTTTTGCATGTAGCTGTCCAATTTTCCCAGCACCATTTATTGAAGAGACTGTCTTTTTTCCACCGGATGTTTTTTCCTGCTTTATCAAAGATTAGTTGCCCAAAGAGCCGAGGGTCCATTTCTGGGTTCTCTATTCTGTTCCATTGGTCGATGTGTCTGTTTTTGTGCCAGTACCATGCTGTCTTTGTGATCACAGCTTTGTAGTACAGCTCGAAATCCGGCATTGTGATGCCCCCAGCTTTGTTTTTCCTTTTCAACAGTTCCTTGGAGATTCGGGGCCTTTTCTGGTTCCATACAAATTTAAGGACTATTTGTTCCAGTTCTTTGAAAAATGTCCTCGGTATTTTGATCGGGATAGCATTGAAAGTGTAGATTGCTCTGGGTAGTATGGACATTTTAACTATGTTAATTCTTCCAATCCATGAGCATGGAATATTTTTCCATCTTTTTATGTCTTCCTCAATATCTTTCAAAAGTGATCTATAGTTTCTAGCATATAGGTCCTTTACGTCTCTGGTTAAGTTAATTCCAAGGTAACGCATGGTTTTTGGTGTTATTGTAAATGGGATGGATTCCCTAATTTCTCTTTCTTCAGTCTCGTTATTCGTGTATAGAAATGCAACTGATTTCTGGGCATTGATTTTGTATCCTGCCACCTTACTGAATTGTTCTATAACTTCTAATAGTTTGGGAGTGGATTCCTTTGGGTTTTCCATATAGAGTATCATGTCATCTGCAAAGAGAGACAGTTTGACTTCTTCTTTGCCGATTTGGATACCTTTGATCCCTTTTTGTCTTCTGATTGCTGTTGCAAGGACTTCTAGTACTATGTTGAATAATAGTGGCGAGAGTGGGCATCCTTGTCGTGTTCCTGATCTTAAGGGAAAGGCTTCCAGCTTTTCCCCATTGAGAATAATGCTTGCAGTAGGCTTTTCATAGATGGCTTTTATGAGATTGAGAAATGTACCCTCTATTCCTACACTCTGAAGGGTTTTAATCAGGAAAGGATGCTGTATTTTGTCAAATGCTTTTTCTGCATCAATTGAGAGGATCATATGGTTCTTGAGTCTTTTCTTGTTGATATGATGTATCACATTGATTGATTTGCGAGTGTTGAACCATGCTTGCATCCCAGGTATGAATCCCACTTGGTCATGATGGATAATCCTTTTAATGTACTGTTGGATTCTATTAGCAAGGATCTTGTTGAGGATTTTGGCATCCATATTCATTAGAGAAATCGGTCTGTAATTCTCCTTTTTGAGGGGGTCTTTGCCTGGTTTGGGGATCAAGGTAATATTAGCCTCATAGAATGAGTTTGGTAGCTTTCCTTCTGTTTCTATTTTNAGGAACACGACAAGGATGCCCACTCTTGCCACTATTATTCAACATAGTACTAGAAGTCCTTGCAACAGCAATCAGAAGACAAAAAAGGGATCAAAGGTATCCAAATCGGCAAAGAAGAAGTCAAAACTGTCTCTCTTTGCAGATGACATGATACTCTATAATCATAAACATATCTCCCAGTAAATCTCTAAATCTCTTGCATGCCTAGTACTTCTTTTTTATTATTATTATTATTATTATTATTATTATTATTAAGTTTATTTAAACAAAACAGAGTCCGGAATGTTAAAGTGAAGTAATTCAGTGAAGCAGGGTAAATGGCGGGAATAACCATGACTCCCCCAAGATGAGTGCTTTCTGAAGGATCTGAACTGCCTGCCACACATGGTGTCTGATAAATGCTTAATAACCGTTTCTGAGTGAACACTGGTTCAGAGTTTCTTCTTTCCACTTCAGTGCAGAAGTAATTTGGATTTCACATATAACATCCTACTTTTCCTCCTTCATAATTCTTTCTGACAGTGTAGACCAATCATTCTTAAGGTTTTTTTTTTTTCCTACCCAGGACGCCCTACCTTTCCATGTATCACAATCCCTAGACAGCTGCACAAAAATGTATAGAGTAAGCTATGGACAATCCTGCCATGCTAGCTCAAAATCCACTCCTTTTCTCTCTCTCAAGAGAGCACAGCATAATAAAATGGTGTAGATAATCTGGAGCTGTATGTAAACTTTGGACCCCTTTTCTATTATTAGTTACAGCTTTTTTCAACATAGTTCATAATTGATTCTGACATACCAGTGTGTACTGCAACATCACAGTTAAGAATATTGCTGTAATCACAAGAAAACCGTCTATAAGTGTCCAACAGATGAGTGAGCAGGAATAAAATCATGCTTTGTGAATGAAATCATAAACCATTTTGCAATCAAAGTAATAAATGTAGTTCAGAAAATATTAATGCACTTCAATTGGTAATTGCATTTGTCATTATCAAGTGCTCTATAATATAGTACTTAGTTATTCTAAAGTCACTCAGGTATGTTAAACAATTAAACATGAGTCTGGGGAATAGCTTTATTTAGCCTTCTTCAACTCTAGAACTATATATCATGTTCAGTGTTTTCTATATCAAGTACGTGAGACAATACTATTTTAAAACAGAGTGAGAATATGTTAAAATACAACTTTTATAATGGAAGTTATTGCTTCAAATAATTTTTACTCCTCTCTCTTTCCCGAACTTTCTGTATCTTGCTAGACTTATTTTAAGAAGTGAAATATTTAAATCCTAGATGTTTTTCATTGATAAAAATCTGTTTTTAAATTCAAGAAAGTTTAGCTTTGGACAGTCCTGCAGTCTGAATGGTGACCACTGGCCACTATGGCAACATCCTCGTGACAAAAATGTGAGGCTCAGACTATCTGTAGATTAGATTATTAAGTACCACTATTTAGTTACATAGCTGAATATTGTTGTATATATGTAAAAGCATTCCAACTGAAATAGAGCATTTTAAGATGAAATAATCTGTTTCTAGATTTCTAACACCACAGTCCCACCCTATCCTCTCCCACCTATTTTTTTGTTTGTTTTTTGGAAGAAAGAATAACTAAATGAGCACATTTGGAAATAGCAGTCATATAAATTATATTTGGAAATGAATTTAATTTAGGAAAATTACCCCTATAGTTTTAATATGTGAAAGCATTTCTGGCAAGGTTCTGCTCAGGTGTCGGGGCAGTGTACTTTAAAGAGAGCTCGAATATTAGCACCTTTGGGACAGCTTCTGATGAAAAAACTAAGATTTCTAAGGTAGTACTTTTAAGTGAGACATTCCCTTTTGAGGAAAAAGTCTGTCGCTGGCCATATTTAACAAAAAGACAAAAATAAAGGATTCCTTTATGAAATTTATGGGATTTAAGACTCCCATGGATGGACTTAAGAAATACATCTCTAGGTAAGTTTTTGTTCTTGGACATTCTTGGTTGGGTCACAAAAGTGCACTAAAAATCTAAATGTCTGTCAAAGTCCCAAGCCCTCCACCCTTTGGCAGAGATTCTCAGCAGATATGACACTCCAGTAAACATTCAAGTAGGGTGAGCAACTTTCCCAGTTTGCCCTGGGACTGAGGGGTTTCCTGAGACAAAGAAGTTTTCATTCTAAAATCAGGATAGTCTCAGGCAAGCCAGAATGAGTTGGTCACCCTTCCAAGGCTCAGGCTCCTGAACCTCACTGGTTGTTTGTCCCGTAGTCCATGTGGGGTAGTATTCTCAAGGAATGTTTTGGCTCAACTGGGATGCATTACATCTTGCAGCAAGACTGACAGTTTTGGGAGAAAAAATAAGATTGACAACTGCCATTCTCCAAAAATCTGGGGGAGGAAAGTTGGAGACCCCACTCCTTCCCTAGACAGTCAAGGTTTCCTCTGAGGCTAGCAGAGCAGTATGACCTCTGAACTCCTAAACTACTTGTCTCAATTTCTCCCTTTCCTGCGTGCGGCAGGTATCATATGCTGAGGTTCTGAGGAAACCCCATGGGATTATGAAACTTGATATGCCAGGCTATTGTTACTACACACATATTTTATCAGGAGGTCATTTGTTCATTTGTTGAATTCAATAATTATTTGTTGAATGTTAGTATGTGGTGACACTATTCCACATACTGTAGATACTGTAATAAATAAAAGAGAAGAAGTACCTGTGCTCAAAGAGCTTATATTTTAGAGAGAGAGAGAGAAGTGGTCAATAAAAAATATAAACAAATAAAAGAACCAGATATTTCTATTGATCGTGAGTGCTCTGTATTCAATAAAATACAGTCATGCTTATTAGCAACGACTAATAAGTAGGAGTGAAATAATAAATTTCTGAAGCAGTGTTCTCAAACCTTAGTGTGCATATGAATTGCCTGAGGATCTTGTTAAAGTGCAGATTCTAATTCAGTAGGTCTGGAGTAGATCCTAGGTTTCCAACAGCTTTCCAAGTGACGCTAATATTCCTGGTCTACGAATCCTACTTTGAGTAGCAAGGGTCTAAAGACGTGATAGGATTTATGCTTAGAATTATACTTGCAAGGCAATGGTGCTCATCTCGGTAGCACGTACATACTTGGAAGGGAAGGCTCAAATTATTGGCCCCAGTTAAGGCAGATAGGTTCAGAATGGACATTGCTCTAGGTTTCCTGGAAAATCCTGGCTATCAGATGGGATTTGAAATTGAAAATGAAAAACATGGAAACTTCTGAGAGGATAGGATGCTTTTTCAATTTTTTTTTAGAAAGTAGCATTTTTTTAAAAAGATTTTATTTATTTGACAGAGAGAGGGAGAGAGATGGCGAGAGAGAGGGAGAGAGATGGCGAGCACAAGCAGGGAGTGGGGGGCCAGCAGGCAGAGAGAGAGGGATAAGCAGGCTCCCCGCTGAGCAAGGAGCTCGATGCAGGCTGGATCCCAGTGACGTTAAGGCAGATGCTTAATGGACTGAGCCACCCAGGCGCCTCCCTAGGATGCTTTTTCAAAGAGCAGAGGAAGCCATAGCATTCTATCACATTCCATCCAGCTGTAAACGTTAAATGCAATCCTTATATTGTTCACACACAGGCATCTGCCGCATTCAGTCTTCATCTTAGTTCTTTAAAACCATAGCTCAATGTTAGAAAGCCAAATACAACCCTCTTGTTCTGCTCACAATACCTCCCCACCTCAACTTTGACCTAATCTATCACTTACAAATAAATAACAGGATTGTGGGGGGTACAAGTGGACGGATCATCAATCTCCACAGGACATGTCTCAGAAGAAACAACTTCCTTTGTGACCCTTTTTTTAACTGATCTGTGAGAAAAGGCAGTGGAGTAGCAGTGAGTAAGCATGAGTCCTATGTGTGTGGACGATCTGGGCCCACTGTGGCTCATCTAGGTACCACTTTACAAGTCCCATCATCACATCCGCAGAACCACAACAAGCTCTGAGCAAGCCAAAGGGGAAAGTGTCATTGTGTAACTGAAGACAGCTGCTTCCATAATAGAACTAATTGCACACTGCATCAAGAACTAAATTAGTAGTGAAAACAGTTATAAAACCCGACAGACAGTGAAACATGACTCACTTAGGAACTGCTGCCAGTCAAGCACATTGTCATTGGCCACTGTTCAAAAACCCACACCTGCATTTTTTGAATAGTAAACATATAAGATGTAATTACTAGTAAAACATATGCCACTTTTCAAATGTGACAACGCTGTGTTTTTTTCCTTGGGACCATGAGTGGCACAGGACTAAACTGACCACAGTACTTATTCATCCCCAGGAGTCTTAGCAGATGAACTAAAGCATAACCAAATGTTCTGAGCCCCTATTCATACATAAAAGACTGTCTTCAGCTTAAGCAGTTCTAAGGGATCTGTTTTGCTGGCAGGATTCTTGTATGTCTTCTGGACTGTCAATCAAGGAAAAATTAACATGGAGATATAAGAAATATCAATTCTTTTTTTTTTTTAA
>NC_048218.1:146098600-146099704 GCF_002007445.2 Ailuropoda melanoleuca | reverse complement strand
CTGATGTGGGGCTCGATCCCATAACGCCGGGATCACGCCCTGAGCCGAAGGCAGACGCTTAACCGCTGTGCCACCCAGGCGCCCCAAGAAATATCAATTCTAAAATGCATATGAATGTATGGCTCAATTTAAATATTCAAGCTTCAGTGAGTAGGGGTGTCTTCCCTGGCTTCCCTCACAGCTACACAGTAATTGCTGTCTCGATAAAAACCAGATGTTCAGAGAAGGCTTCATCTGTTCCTGCAGACCAAACTCACATTTCTGCCTCCTCCACTGCAATGTGCTTTAGAGAATTTGTAGGTTCCCCGCCCACACACAGTACATTTATACTTCATGCCAGATACAACTGAGAGGATGTTCCTCCACAATGGGTAGGTGGATACTAGTGATAGCAAATAAACCCATTGGTTTATTCCAACAAGTTGGAAGGTACCACTGGGGAAATGTGCTTTGGGCTAGGGCCTGGCAGTTTATCCTTAAACAACAGTTCACACCCTCATCTGATGTTTTCTAAGTATTCAAATTGTGCTGAACTGCATATATCAGCAAAGAAGGTGAGTAGAATTTCATTCTGAAACAAATTGCAGAACAAAATCTGTTCAATGTCCTCATGAGGATCGTGTCTGTGGAATTTTCCTGCTTTCACTAATGGAGCCCTGGAGTTGCTGATGAATTGTAAAACTATATAGTGACTAATCCTTCTTTCTCATGCTCAATTAATTAGTCAAACCTAAACAATAAATCCAGAAACACTTAAGAGAATGCTGCTGGTTTTTGTCGGCACATAAGAGGTGGGTACTAAAAACGATCAGTGTTTTCTTCATGCAAAAGACAGTGGAGAATTATTTAAATATTTTCCAAAGGTCATATTACTTCACAAGTTCTAGAGATGCTTGTGTAAGCAAAAGGAGGAATGTGACAATTGGTTTGAGAGTGTGAGGAGTGTATATTCAGTTTTAAATGACGAACGGCTGTGTAGCGTTTATAACTTGTGTTGCATTTGGTTACGTATTTGCTTCTGTTCAAATAGTGAGTTCCTTGGCTGTGCAGAAGCTTTTTATCTTGATGAAGTCCCATAAGTTCATTTTATCTTTTGTTTCTCTT